>NC_134564.1:20825537-21125537 GCF_025594145.1 Primulina tabacum
AACATCGAATTTATTCATCTGATGTCGTCATCTCAAATCTCCTTCGAATTCAAAGCCAAAACCTTTAATCATTCTGAAAATTCTAAGTATCGAAAATTTCACGACAACTTTGTTTCCATTTTTGTGCCTTTCTGTCCTTTAACTGTTCTAATATTTCACACTCGATTTATTCTATGAATGGCTTCTCCACGGACTCGTGCTCAAGCTGTCCTTCGTAGCGTCAATTCACGATAGGTAATAAAGCTAGAGAAATAGCGATTTTGAAGGCACAACTTGCTAGGGAGAAACTAGAGAAACATGAGATCGAGATCAGGAACATACTCGAGGTGGACGTGCAGCGACTCACTCATCATCTACACTTGGCTGAGAGCCAAATTCTTCAGATACTTATTGAGTCAGCCCGTATCGAGCGCCTAGCTACACTCAACAGGGACTTGCTAGAGAGAGTGGAGATAGAGAGAGACCATGCTACTCGGGCTCGTCAGCATCAAGAAGAGTTCAAAAACAAGCAAGAACGATACATCCCCAAGCTTCACAGCACCATGGATAGGCTCCAAGATCAGAATAACTATTTGTATCTGGTGGTAGAAAACATGGAAGAGGAAGAGGAAGCACCGATGGAAGTGGTCAATGACGAGAGCGACATCGGCAATGGAGACATGATAGACTAGGCTAGCCTGATATTATGATTGTAATAAAAAATTATGATTTGAAAAGTATTAAGTGTAATAAATTATTTCTAAATAAACTTTATTATTATTTTTAAATTGTTGCATCTACAACATTTATAAGAAGTTTATGAACCTATCAATAAAATTTATTTTCTTTTAATATTTATAGGAAACAAACATGTATCCTCAAAGCATTGTAACCGAACTCCAAAAACAGCTCCAGGAAAGGAAGCAAATATTAAAATATTGAAATATAAAAATGACAACTCGAGAGGGATAATTATCACTAGACGGAAATAACATATGCATGACGGAGGACCTTCATCCAGGCTAGAGAAGAAGAGAAAATCTGCGCGATGACGTTAGACGCTATGCTGCTTATCACCTAGAATCGGAACGTCAACACAATAGCACAAAAGAAAAGTTGGAAGAATTCAAAGAAGGTTTTTTGCAGCATAGGATCGAGAAAACAAGCTTAACAAGGCTATTTACCAACTCCAAGAAAAGATAGACGAGCATGAAATCAATGAGGTAGTAACCAACGATAATACAAGAACTTCAAGACCAAGTGAATAATCTCGATGACCACAACACACTGTTTCACAACCACATTGATCAACTACAGAATGATTGACCAATATGGACAGAGCTCATGACGAACTCGAAGGAAAACCAAAAAGAGAGCCCTATGGAAGAAGAAAATGGCGAAGCTGTAGGGGATGGTGAAGTGATAGACGAGTAGAATGATTTCTAGGATAAGCATCGATTGTAATTTAGGGCCAATTAGGCTAATCATTTTGATATTAAAGACTGAGCTGTATGTATTTCAAAATTTAATGAGAATATTTATTTTGATTATGTATTGTTTCAAACAAATTAATAAATATATGTTTGTATGAAATGGCAGGCAGACCACCCAGAAACAACCGTAACCCCCGCAGAGTCAATCGGAACAAAAACGAAATACACCATCACCACCGATAGTGAATTTCAATCGAGAAGACATGATGGCAATAGCTACTATTGTAGCCGCCACACTGCAAGGAATTATGAACACAACGACCAATGCCATCCAGCCCCCGCCAGAACCACAACCTCGTGGCATCAAGTATCACTATGAATCCCTCCAAATGAATCGAGTCCCAACTTTTGATGGGAATCCTGATCATGAAGTCAGTCAGAACTGGCTTAAGAATGTTGCAACTCAACTCCATTTGCTAAAAATACCTGAAAAGCTCAAGGTTGCAAGTAGTAGCACCGTTTTGGAAGATCGGGGCACGCAAGTGGTGGGAAACGGTGTCACCATCTTTGGCTGAGGTAGAGCAGATCACATGAAAAACCTTCAGGAGATAATTTTTGAAGCAATATTACCAAACAGAATTTTTTCTGCAACAGTTGAGCGAGTTTGAAAACTTTAAACAAACATCGAACATGATAGTGATGGAGTACACCTCAAGGTCCAATAATCTAAGAACTTATGTTCCAACCATCATGTCAGATGAAACTTTGAAAATGCACCGTTTCAAGAAAGGGCTGAGCTGTCGAATTCAATCTACATTGGTTGTATTCCGACCAACAAATTTTTCGGACTTAATGGGCAAGACAATGAGCGCGGAAACTGATATCAAATGCCTAGAAGAAGAGAACAAGAACGAGAGACCTTTTTTCAGTCAGTCTACTCCGGGTGGCACCAAATTCAAGCAGCCAAATCAATCAACTGATCCCTCAAAGGGAACTTTTAACAATGATATCCACAAGGAAGAAAAGTGGTGTGCTACTTGTCGGCAGAATAACATCAGGGAATGTTATAGGAAAACGGGCTCTTGTTTCAAATGTGGAAAGGTGGGTCATCGAATTAAAGATTGTCCTGAGAACAAAGATAAAGGGACTGGACCCAGTAAACCAACTGAAAACAAGACTAACGCTCGGGTATATGCCATAACCCAGGAATAAGCTGATAACACCAATGATGTGGTGGAAGGTACTGTTTTTCTCAATAAAATGTCTGCTTATGCCATGTTTGATTGTGGTGCTACACACTCATTTGTGTCTAAAAGATTTGCAAAAAAGCTGAAACTTGAGCATGAAACTCTTAGTGAACCGTTAAGAGTTGCAGCACCTGCTAGCAAAACTGTTGAGACCCATGAGGTATATCGGAACTGTAAAATTTGCATTAGTAACAGAACTTTGGGGCAGAATTGATTCAACTCAATATGATTGAGTTCGACATCATTCTCGGAATGGACTGGTTAGCTAAACACCACGCCATGGTAGACTGCCAAAAGAAAAATGTTAAACTTCAGACTCTGACTCAAAAAGGAATCATATACCATGGAAAGTCCAAGGAACGAAAGTCCCCACTATCTGACTCACAAACCTGGAAAGCCATAAAATGCTGTAAGGAAATATACCTGGCAATGATCAACGAAGTCAAAGATGAAACTACTCCGAAGTTGGAAGAAATTCCAGTCGTCCAAGAATTTCCATATGGTTTTCCCGAGGAATTACCGGCTGTGATACCCGATAGAGAAGTGGAATTTGAAATCAATTTGGTCCTTGGTGCTGGAAAAATTTCAAAGGAACCATACCGAATGGCTGTTGAAGGAGCAAATTCAGGAGTTGTTGGATAAGAAACAAAACCGACTGAGTACATCCCCATGGGGAGCCCCAGTACTGTTTGTAAAAAAAATGATGGAAGCATGAGGCTATGCATTGATTATAGAGAGTTAAATAAAATCACAATAAAGAATAAATACCCGCTCCCAAGAATAGATGATCTTTTCGGTCAGCTAAAAGGAGCCAAAGTATTCTCAAAAATCGATCTAAGATCAGGCTATCATCAGCTAAAAGTCAAATCAGAGGATATTTCTAAAACGGATTTTAGGACAAGATATGGACACTACGAATTCACGATAATGCCTTTTGGTCTAACAAATGATCCTGCAACATTCATGGACCTTATGAACCGAGTGTTCAAGCCATACCTTGATAAGTTTGTGGTAGTTTTCATAGATGATTTCCTTGTGTACTCACCAATTGAGAAAGACCATCGAGAACATCTGCGTCTCACCTTGCAGACGCTGCGAGTGAAACGTCCATTACTCGTTTTGCTTAAAGAGTACTAACTTTTTTTCCGTTAAACTCTCATAATCTCGGCCGAATAAATGAAATATTTTTTATACCATTTTTTAAAATAAAACAACCAACTATTATTTAAAAATCAAAGGAAATAATTCAAACATAAAATCATCTAACATTTTACCAAACCTAAAAGTAATATTTGAAAAGCATATCCCATACTATCAATCTCTCAAAATTATAAATAAATAGTCATAAAATCTTTTAACATAAATCATAATCGTAAGTGCAGAAAAATAGAAGCGCTGGTCCTCGGGTCATGTACACCTTCAGTCCAGCAAAGTCAACCATCAAGTCCTCCCATATCATTATTTTCAAACTCACCTGCATCAATCACACCTAGTGAGTCTACAGACTCAATACAACATATTCTTGATAACAAATAATACGTATAAAATCACTTGCAACAGTGAAAATACTTTTACGTAAAATAACATTTTCATGACATGCATAAACTTAAACATAATAATTTTCATAAAATTTTTCATATCGACATATTCATATTCATCATAAAGATATTCATATTCGTATTCATGTTTGTTGAATTCAGATCGTTGATTGCCACTTTCGTATTCGTATTCGTATTAGGTGATGGATCCATCAACATGTAACCACAGTACTAGGCGGCGAGGACATCAGCGACACTCTCACACGTCAACTGAGTCTTGGACTTACGTATTAACATATCATCGTATCACGTGTTCGTATTAGTCACAATCCCTTAACATCCCTCAACATTTCGTATTTCCATCACTTTATAAAACATGCATATAAATATCGTTTTTCTTTTAAACCAAGCATGCAACATATCTTTTAAATGTCCATATTAAATCATAAATATCCATAAACATTTAAAATAAATATTTTAACATATGAAACAGCAATCGGGGCACTGTCATGATGTTTACTATTTTCTAGATGTAAAATTATCATTTTACCCCTAGACGTAAAATCCTCGAATTTGATATTTCTTAATTCCATTGACTCTAACATGTCCTAAATAATTATTTAAGCTTATCTTAATTTTCTCGTATTTTTATTTGGCTTAAATCCGTGACTTTTAAATTAATCTTAAAATACAACATATTAATGTGTTTTAATCTCGAATTAAACAAAACTTTAATATAAAAATTTCCATATTAAAAACTTAGACTTCTAATAATTATTTCACCCTCGTGAACCACGACTTGACCCCTATGATCCATGTTTCGAATTTAAAACAAAGGAACAAAACCCTATTTTAGAACCAAAGTGCTAACCTCGATCCATACTTAATTTTCATCGAGCCATGCTCGAGCCGACCTGAGCCAACTTCGAACCAGCACCTTTAGGGACCCTACTGGACTCAGAGAACCTCTATGACCTGACCCTAGCCCCAAAACTGAAGCCCCAACTTCAGCTGCAAGCCACAGCCGAGGAACCCACTTAGACCAGGACTCTTGTTTTCTTGCTTAGTCACTTAACCAACGAGCCAGCCCTTGAACCAGCCCCCCAGGCACCCTCCTAGGACCCTAAGAACCTAACCTATCCCAGCTCAAAGCCCCCTGGCCGAGCAAACTTATTTCCCTGTGCAAGCTGCACCCTGCACGATCCCCTTGAAGCTTCTCGGGTTGCTAGGACTCCTCCCCAGCCCCTTGACTCGAGTCATAGCATGTCTAGGACTCTTTCCCTGACCCCTCACCAACCCTAGCTAGCCCTGGTCCCAGCCTAGCCCAAGCCAAGAAGCAAACCCATAAGACTGAGGCCCTATGATAAACAAACCGACGATGGGTTCCAGCTTTTGTTATTCATGTCGTGCAACGTTTTTAGTGTGTGTTCTAGGAATCTAGTATCGTGTAAGTAACCCTTGATCATATCCTAATCATTGCAGCCCCTTCTAACACATAAAAACATTTTTTTGGAATCAAAAGTCAAGAGTCAATCACATGCATATGCATAGTCACGAAAATAATAAGTTGTGTGCCTTGTTTTCATTCAAAACATGATCAAATAAATAATATGGTGTGATAGATGATTAAAGGGAGAATATGGCGTGCCTTTGCATTTTAAACACATAGTTATTCGTTGACGATTTAAGAACGACGAAGAGGATGACCTTGGCTTGACAAACTATGAAGAATTTTTTATGCTTCCCTTTGCTTTTCCTTGTGTATGCGTGTGTTGTATGTTATGAGAGAAGATTTTTTTGATTGAAGGGGAGGTGGGCGTGAGTTTAAGGGATTATGGGGTGGGGTTTAGCTTAATTATACTTATTAAATTGTGTGTGCAAGCTTAGGGCCCATTAGTAGGGTATAATAGGCCCATTAAGCCCAATTGTACATATTGAAAATATCTTGTGTAAAAACGTTTGTGAAATTATTATTCGGGTTGTCGAAACGTTCGTATTTTGTTGAAAATCCAACACCGATAAAATTTACGTCCCGGCGTATAAAATCACCTCAAAATTCCTTATTCTCAAAAATAAGAAATAATATCATCCATATTTTGAATAATTAAAAACAATTATTTAATAAAAACATTTTCTATTTTTAGCCTTCGATCTCCGTTCCTCGATCGCAACTCGAATAACCTTTTAAAAATACATTTTTATGCAACCATGTAGAAAAGTATATTTTAAACATGTCCACATGGCACAACATAATTAATTTATTCAACTAACAATTAATTCAAATACACAAGGAATTTAATAACTTGCATGCATGTGGTACACGTGGATCTTCAAATTTTCGGGGCATTACAATGAGAAAAGGAACTCTATACCAAATTCAAGAAGTGTGAATTTTGGCTAAAAAGTGTTGCATTCTTAGGCCATATAATATCCGAATTAGGGGTATTAGTAGACCCTAAGAAAGTAGAGGCAATCAAGGACTGACCTCGACCAAAGACTGTAACCGAAATAAGAAGTTTTTTGGGCTTAGCTGGCTGCTATAGAAAATTTATGGAATGATTTTCTTCGATAGCCATTCCTCTCACGAAACTCACATAGAAGAATTCAAAATTAATTTGTAATGAAGCATGTGAGAAGAGTTTCGAAACCCTGAAGACGAAACTCGCATCTACACTAGTACTAGTTCTTCCCGAGGATGGTAAGAACTTCACAATATATAATGACACTTCAAACGGAGGATTATGGTGTGTGCTTATGCAGGAATGTCAGGTAATGCATCAATCCAATTAAAACCTTATGAGCAAAATTACCCAAGAAACGATCTTGAATTAGCGGCAATTGTATTTGCGTTAAGTTTCTGGGGACATTATCTTTATAGAGTAAGATGCAAAGTATTTACTGATCACCAGAGCCTCAAATACATATTTACCCAAAAAGAACTAAACATGAGGCATAGAAGGTGGATCGAACTTCTGAAAGATTATGATTTATCAATCAATTACCATCCGGGTAAGGCGAATAAAGTAGCAGATGCTTTGAGCCAAATGAACATTGGGAAATTAAGATTATCTTCTCTATCAGCACAACCATGCCTTAGAGAATCGACAAAATTAAAACAAAGACAGGACCCCTCTATCACAAAGATTAAAGAACAAATTCAAGAAGAAAAGACCACAGAATTTTAGATTGATGAGAGTGGTGTTCTCAGGATGAAAGAACGGTTGTGTGTTCCAGACATCGATGAGATTCGGGAAGAAGTAATGGAAGAAGCTCATAAATCAAAATTATTAGTCCATCCCGGAACCACCAAGATGTACCGAGATGTGAAAAATAATTACTGGTGGAATGGAATGAAGAAAGACGTAGTTGCCTTTGTTTCCAAGTGCTTAACATGTCAACAAGTTAAGGCGAAACATAACCGGCCTGGAGGACTCCTACAACCATTAGAAAAACCAAAGTGAAAGTGTGATAACATCTCTATGGACTTCGTGGTAGGGCTACCAAAATCAAGGAAATGTCACAATGGGATTTGAGTGATCATTGATAGAGTAACCAAATCGGCACATTTCATACTAGTTTGAATGAATTACAACCTTGATAAATTAGCCAACCTGTACATGGATAACATAGTGAGATTACACGGAGTCCCGACAAGTATATCATCTGACAGAGATCCAAGATTCGTATTATGATTTAGGAATTTTTTTCAAAAAGCTATGGGGACAAAAGTAACTCTCAGCATGGCCTATCATCCATAGACTGATGGCCAAACTAAAAGGACAATTTAAAATCTCAAAGACATGTTGAGGGCATGTGCTCTGGATTTTCATTGAAATTGGAGTGAACAGTTACCCCTACTAGAATTTTCTTATAATAACAGTTATCACAGCAGAATTGAAATGGCTTCGTATGAGGCGCTTTATGGTCAAAAGGGTAGATCACCTCTGTATTGTGATGAAGTAGGAGAAAAGGCTATCACTGGACCTAAGCTTGTTCAAGTAACAATTGACAAAGTAGCCATAATCAGAGAAAGAATCAAGACATCTCAAGATCGACAAAAGAGCTAGGCTGATTGAAAGCGAAGGCCGTTGGAATTGGAGGTCGATGAAAAAGCTTATGTAAAAGTCTCACCTATGAAAGGAGTAGTTCGGTTCAGCAAGTTCGGAAAACTAAATCCAAGATATGTATTCGAGATACTGGAGAAACAGGGAAACCTAGCTTAACTATTGGCTTTGCCACCAGATATGTCCAGAATTCACAACGTTTTTCACATATCACAACTAAGAAAATATATCCGAGACACAAGTCACATGCTTAAGGTTGCACCGCTGATGATTGAAGGACACTTGAACGAAGAGCTGAAATATGAAGAGGTCCATATTCGAATAGTGGACACCAAAGAACTAGTGCTGAGACATCGAACAATCCCATATGTCAAAGTGCAGTAGTCAAATCACGCTGAACGAGAAGCAACTTGGGAACCAGAAGAAAGGGTGTGCACCCAATATCCTCATCTTTCTAAAAGATTGAATTGAACCAAGTTTCGAGGAACAAAACTTCCAACAAGGAGGGTGGGATGTGAGGATCCGGAATTTCGAAGCAAAACATGTACGTAATAAAACTCAAAATAAAGTTCAAAACTTTAAGCTTAGTTATAAAACTCAACTACAAACTTAAACTTTTCAGCTAACATTGCTCGAGAAAGTAACTTTAAAGCTCGAGACTAGCTAAGAAGGAGATCTATACTATAAGAAAACGCAACAATGGAAGAGTCATCATCCGAGGAGTAAAACACCATCTCATGAACTCAAGTGTCAGCTCAAGGAAGCTCATCTCTCCTTGTCCTAAAAGAACAAAAAATGAATCTAGGAGAAGAACTAAATGATTAGACATATTTATGACCATTGAGTTAACCAAGAAGAAGGATCTAAAGGAGCTAAAAGTTTAGATAAACTTATTGTGCAAGAAATGATTTTTGAGATAACCAAGGAAGGAGCTAAAGGTTTTGACAAACTTATGGTGCAAGAGATGACCATTGAGTTAACCAAGGAAGGGAGCTAAAGGAGGAGTTAGGAGGCTTAGACAAATTTATGATGCAAGAAATGTCTCTTTAGAAAACAAAAGTGACTCTTAATGATTGGATGGAACTTTGACCACATTGATGGCATTTTTTGGGGCTCAAGTGGATTGCAATTGGGTAGGGGAAAAGGCAAAATCTCACCTATAAATATCACACATAGGCTGAAGGAAAAACACTTCCAAAAGCCTTAAAACTATTCGGCCCTCACCCTCACAAAAAAGCCCTCGGCACCCCACTAGGAAAGGGAGAAGGAAGAAAGCTCGTGCCGGAATTCTCATATTGGAATCTTCGATATTACCGTCGTGAAGCTCTGTCAAAGTTCGGCCACCATCTATTCAAGTTTCAGCAAGGTTTCGCACGTTTGAGTTTAAGCAAGTTTCGAAGCATACCTTTGGATTCAGTAAGTGGGTTTTTGTTACTTATTTTATTGTATTTTAAAATTTTCATAAAAATTACATGTCATGCTTGTATGTGTGTCCTTATTTTCAAAAATTAGTATTTATGTAATTTAAAATTTCGATCGATGTACGTTATGTTCTTTCCTGTTTCGATATTCTTTGACTCAGCTGAACTCCTTTCAAACTTCTGATTAGTTTTGTTCTATAAATCTGAATTCTGTAATACGTTGTTACAAATCGAATTAGATATGGAACGATAATTTTAATTCTGTCTGGCCCTCATCAGTGGGTATAAAACTATGTTCTGGCCTCCTTCCTTAGAGGACTAACATATTGGGGACAATTTGACAATAGAAATGAGATGAGTAACAGTGTTGTGTTTGTTCTGTTTTGCTTCTGATTTGTTTCTGAATTGCTCTGAATCGTCTGATAATCTTTGTCTCATATTTAATTCGGTTCTGTTATGATAAGTCAAAAGCAATAAGTTTTGAAAGTTTGTTAAAGAAATGATTTAAAGATTAAGTTCTATATGTATCTTTGGAAATCGATCGATCCCCCCACTTGCTGAGTGTTTCCCAAAAAACTCACCCCTTACAAATTTCATATAAGAATGAAGAGAAAATGAATGAGGAGGAACAAGACGCTTTCTGGGGATGGTGATCGATTGACAAGATCAAGAATCAAGATATTTACCTTTCCTTTTGTTTAGTTTCCGCAAACTCCGATGTAATTTTTATCTCGTTGTCATTGTAAAGACAATGTTTTAGTATATGAAAAAGAGTGGTTTTTAGCCATTTGCTACGAGGCTTAATTGTTTTCAAGTAATCGTTAAACAATGTCGGATGTCACCGACACCTTGGTTTCGGGGCATGACACCGTATTCCATTCGCGTGGGCTCTTGCTCAAGCCACCACGAGCCTTGCTCCTTCCTAACTCTCCGGACCGTCCTTGGCCACAGCCTAGACCACCTAGCCCACACCCCTATCGAGTCGCGGCACCCTTGTGCAGCAGCCGATCGAGGAAATGCTTGGGGAGAGTCCTAACCTTCGTGGACTCCGCCCCAGCCCTGATACATGAGTCTTAGCCATGCTAGTACTCTTCCTAGGACCTAAAAACATCCCTTATGAGCCATCCTCTTGACTTGGTCGACCACCCAAGAGAGCCTCGCATCCAATCGCGCCTTATGAAGGTAGGCGTTCACTTGGTTCCTAGAAAACCCTAGGCTCACTTCCCTTTGATCATGCAACATTCCAGCCCTCGTTTCATACATAAATCGTGTTTATTAGATCCAAAAAACATCTTTTGTTGGCAGCTTTACCCTTAGAAATCATAACATTACATCAACAAGCGTACAATCGTTAAAACTTTGAAAATACGTATCATACCGTAAAATAATAGAACACCAATATTTTTCATGCATAATCAATTAAAACATACATATTATGATTCGTATGATGTTTGAAAGAATTTAGAAAACATACCTTTGCGTTTAAAACACTCGAACACTCAATCGTTGGCGAGGGTGTGAAGATGGACGACCGGACGACGAAGAATCCAAGCTTTTTATTCCTCGCTTGTTTTAAAAAAAAAAAACATGTGTGTGTGTGTGCTGTGTTTTTCAGCTGATTTGAGGGGAAATATGGGGTGGAAGAAGCCCTATGTACCTATTTATAATTTTAATCAACATGTTAATGGGCTTGAGTTTTGGGCTTGCAAGCTTAGGAGCAATTGAGCATAGTTTAAATAATTAAATTGGGCCCAATAACTCTTATTTAATTGAAACATAAAAGTTTATAAAATCAATTTCTCAAAAATAATATTTATGATCTTTTAAAAACTCCACGTTTGCCCAAAACCGGCTTCCTAAGAAAAATCAAGCTCGACTCATAAAATAATTCTAACTCTAACTTTTTTTGGAAAAATTAAATCATGTTTAATCATATTAGAAATCCTTGCAATTATTTAATGAAAAATAAATATTTTTGTCTTGGTCGTCATCGATCTACTTTCCACTGCCTGTTATCGAATATTCGGGTAAAAATCCTTCAATTTCATGGAATCATGTCATATAATCATTTAATAATACAATCATTCAAGCATACCTTTAATCATTTAATAAATCATACCTTAAATCATTTAATAAATATCATGCAAGCATAAAAATCAATTAAATAAAACAATTAAGCAATTCAAGTAATTTGCATGCATGTGGTTTACGTAGGTTGTTTTTTTTGGATGTTACAGAATCTAAGGACTTGAACAATGTGGAATTGTATGATCTATTTGCATATTTAAAAGCCTACAAATTTTAGATGCAAACTAGAGAAGACGAGCCAACTAATCCACCAGTTACAACTGCATGAAGTGCAATGAAACTGAAACCATCAGTTTCAACTGAAATGTTAGCAGAAAAATTAAGAAATGATGTCGTGTCATTGTTTGTAAGAAAATTTGGGAAGTTCATGAAAAAGAACTAAGGCTCCTATCAAAGAAACTATCAAAGGAGTGAAACCAAAGAGGAACTAAATGCATGTTTCAACTGTGGAAAAAATGATCACTTTATTGCTGACTGTCCAAAGCCCAAAATGGACATTATAAGATCAATTGAGAAGGGTAAAAAGCCCTTCGAGCACAGAAGAAGGTTCCGAGATGAAAAGAAGTCATCTAGGAAGAAGCATGAAGCTTTGGTAGTAGAAGAAAACAAATCAAAGTGGGTAGAATCAGATAGCGAAGCATTTGAAACTGAAGGTTATAGTAGCTCAGGTAATGAAAAAGAGGTGAAATGCCTCGTGGCTGATGATGGGCTGGAATCCTGCAGTGATCGGGTATTTGATTTTAGCTCCACTGACTTTACCAAAGAAGAGCTTGACTCTACACTTCATGAAATGGTAAATGAGTACCGTAAACTAGCCATCTCCTTTGAGGAAGCTAAAGTAAAGCAAGATGATCCCTCAATTGACACAGCTGATAATATTAAATCAATTGAAAGCATAAAAGTCAAAGAGTAGATTGCTGAGCTGAAAGCTAAAAAAGAATAAAGCAATTTTTTGATTCAGCAGCTAAGAGCTGAAAACTCTAAACTGAGTGAATAATTCAGGCTTGGAACAAGTCGTGAGTCACACCCACTGAAATGCAGGGTTTGCAATACTGGTCTGGGCTGGTAGCCAAGATGAACCCTCAACTAGTGGTAAAATACCAAAACAGAATACAAACAAAAAGAAATATATTTCTTTATCAAATCAGTCATGGTACATGAAAATCCGGAGTTTAAGAATACGATAGAAAAACCAACTGAAAAATCAGTTGAAAATTTAACAAGGCAAGGCGACATGAAATTGGGTACAGTCCCAAAGTCCAACTGAACCAAATAACCGGTCACCTAAAAGGTCCATTTATGTCAAAAAAAAGCCAATCAGAAGCTATTATTACAATTATTATAATAGCAAGCATGTTCAGAAGCGGTACCAAATGAACAACAAGAATAAAAGATCACAAACATATGTTTTATCAAGCTCACCGCATTCACGAATCACACACAAATTAGGAAAGGTTATTTGGAACATAGAAACTGGTAGATCGGTTCGACTGATCCAAATCTGGGTTCCCAACTAATCAGCTCTGGACCCAAATAGATTTGGGTAACAAATTCATTTATTATTTGTGATTCAAGGTTACAGGTAAACTGATTAAAGACTCAGTCTGGTACTTGGACAGTAGATGTTCAAGACATATGACTGGAAATGCTGAATTGATATGACAAAAGATCAAATATTTTGGACCTAAGATCAGTTTTGGTGATGACTCTCAAGGTAAACCGTGGATAAGGGTAGGATTATCCATGGTAACATAATCATCAATGATGTATTACTTGTTGACAATTTAAAATACAATTTAATCAGCATAAGTCAACTATGCAATAATGACTATTCAGCAGAATTCAGTAAGCATGCATGTTCAGTTAGAAACGCAACTGGCGATTTAATCATTAAAGGAAACAGATGTGGAAACACATACAAAGTGAGTTGGAGCAATCCACCTGATAAAGCAATTTGCTGAGTAGCCTCTAATTAATCTCAGAACTGGCTATTACACAAGAGATTAAACCATCTAAATTTCAAAATCATTGCACAAATGAGCAAACACGAGCTGGTAACTGGCTTTCTCAAAAGTGATTTTTCAAAACCTAAGATTTGTTCTGCCTGTCAGTTTGGAAAGCAAGCTAGATCCTCTTTTAAAAACCAAGGTAGTAAATCTTCAACCCGATGCTTAGAACTGATACATATGGACTTATTTGGTCCGATACCAGTCAAGAGCTTAGAGAGAATGAAATTCACTCTCTTGATTGTTGATGATTTCTCAAGATTTACTTGGGTCATTTTTCTAAAATCAAAGGATCATACTGCTTCACAACTGATCAAAATTTTTAAAAGAATTTTAAATAAAATGTCAGTCGGGATTGAAAGAATAGATCCGAATGTGGAACTGAATTTGTCGATCAGACTTTGTCTCGATATCTTGAAAACATAGGAATCAAGCATGAGTTCTCTGCTGCAAGAAAACCATAACAGAATGGTATAGCTGAACGAAGAAATCAAACTCTTAAAGAGGCATCGAGAACAATGCTAGCTGATTCTGGTATCTCTCATAGATTTTGGATAAAAGCAGTTAACACTGCGTGTTATACACAAAAAAGATCAATGATTAAAAAAATCATTTGAAAATGCCATATGAGAACTGGCATGGTAAGAAAAGTGTGGTTTCTTATTTTAAAATATTCGGGTGTAAGTGCTTTATTTATAGCAATGGTAAAAATCACTTAACAGCATTCATTGTTAAATCGGATGAAGGATTATTCTTAGGATATTCATCTTTTAGCAAATCATATATAATGTCCAATTAACTTACTCTAAATGTTGAAAAATCTATAGATGTTGTATTTCATTAAAAGGTGATAACTGATAAGCCAGCTGATTCAGTTGAGATGATAAATCGCCTTACAGATATAAATTTGGAGGATGATAATGAAGATGAAAATGACATTGTAAAGAACTTCCTTCAAACACGAGAACCAGAAGTGGTTGAACCACTAGTTAGACACGATACAGCTGCTGACAATCAGTTTGATGATCATCCAGAAAATATTCAACCGTAAACTGATGTCATTCCAACTGAAGATGAAGGAACTGGTCAGTTACATCCTGAACCAGAATTTCAAATAAGTCAAGAAGATCCAAATTAGAAATGGAGCAGAAATCACCCTCATGATTTAATATTTGGTAACCCATCTGATCCGGTGAACACCAGAAATCAGATGTTGAATTTATTTATTCATTCTACCTTTATATCGCAATTGAAACCCAAGAAAACTGAAGAAGCTATTGTTGATCCCAGTTGGATCATTTCTATGCAAGAAGAGCTTAATCAGTTCACACATAACAATGTCTGGACATTAGTTCCAAGACCCTCTTCGAAATCTATTATAGGTACCAAGTGGGTATACCGGAACAAACTAAATGAAGACGGTTCACTTTTGCATAATAAAACAAGGTTGGTTGCACAAGGATACATGCAAGATGAATGAATCGATTATTACGAGACCTATGCTCCAGGTGCTAGACTGGAAGTAATCAGGATATTCCTAGCCTATGCATCCTACAAAAACTTTAGAGTGTATCAGATGGATGTCAAAAGCGCATTTCCAAATGGTCAGTTGCAAGAAGAGGTGTATATAGAACAACCTCCAGGTTTTGTTAACCACTTACTCCTTGATCATGTTTATCATCTCAATAAATCATTATATGGTTTGAAACAAGCTCCTCAAGCTTGGTATGAGAACTTATCAAAATTCTTGGTCAATCACGATTTCACAGTGGGAACAGTTGATAAAACACTGTTCAAATTCATAAAGAAAGACGATTCATTAATTGTTAAAATCTATGTTTAAGATATCATATTTGGGTTTGGGTGAACTAACCCCAAATTATGTGATAGGTTTGCTAAGCTGATACAAGAGAAATTCGAGATAAGCATGATTGGTGAACTGACATTATTCTTGGACTTGCAAGTGAAGCAACTGGAGACAGGTATCTTTATCAGTAAAACCAAATATACGAAGGAATTTCTAAATAAGTTTGGCATGGAAACATGTTCATTTGCATCCACTCCCATGAGCTCATCAGTTAAATTAAATAAAAATGAAGGGGGAATATCAGTTGAGATGGCACTATACAGTGGTTTAATATGTTCCTTATTATACCTAACTGCTAGTCGTTCTAATATTATCTTTGCAGTCTATGTATGTGCTAGATTTCAAACTAATCCTAAACAATCTCATTTCCTAGATGCCGAATGCATATTGAAATATCTAAAAGGCACACAAAATTTGGGCTTATTGTAACGTCTACTGCTTAAAATATTACTTTTTTTTGAAAGCTAATACTAGAAAATTGTATCTAAATGCATGCATGTGATACCGCTGAAAATTTACATTTATAAATAGTAGCCATCAACAAACAGGTAAAAATACTGCAGTTTTAAAAATAGACAAATCATCAACTCTAGGCATGCGTATTTAAAAATAATTCGAATATGAAGCGTGTAAACATCCTGATAACCAATAACGTAATAAAATAAATGTGTTAAAATATTCATGTCCTCTCCTATCTCAAAACATGATGTGCGGAAGAAATAAGGTTATTGGATTCACGTGCGCACATCCATCCCGCCTACTCAGTCGTCGGCGCCTCCAACCTCCTGATCAAAATGCTTACCTGCATCATTCACACCTAGTGAATCTAAAGACTTAAGAAACCTGTAATGTTAATAGCAAGTACATATACATAACATGCAAAAGTGAAAAGTACCGTACTAAAAATACATTTCATGAACTTGAAAAGAAACATGAACTTAAACATTTCATATCATGGCATAGCGTGTCAAAAACATCTCATCATATCATCATATATTCTTTTCATTTTCCTTAATCGAATTTAGTTCGTTAGTTGTGACTTTCGTATCAGCTCTACTCGATGGATCCATCAACATAACCGCGATACCCGGCGGCGGGGACATCAACGACAGTACTACCCATCCACTGAGCCTTGGCCTTACATCATCATCGTATACATATATCATCAGTCACAACCAACTCTTATCCTTCAAAATCATCATCGTTTTCGTAACTTATCAAAATCATGCATATACATAATTTTTTCTTAAAATAAAGCATGCAAAGTATTTCTCATAATTTCATAAAAAGTCAAATACGTGATAACATAAACATTTAAAAACTTGACAACTCATGCTCAGGGCGCTGCCAGGACTTCTAACTCCACCCGGATGCAAAATGACCATTTTGCTCCTGGGAACCCTATTTGACCATTTTACCCCTGGACCTCAAATTTTCGACCCGAAGCTTACCAAACTCCTTAAACACCCAAAACATATTTATAAGCATATCTTATACGTAAACTCAACCCTGTTTAAACTTATACAATTCGTTTTAAAACTTGGACCGAGGTCCCGATTTTAATCTAAATCAACCCGAAACCTAATCAAATTTTTCCCAACTCGACCCATGACTCAAACAAACATATCCAGCCTCTAAACCACTCTTTCCATCCCATTTATGACCTATGAAGCATGCCAAAAGGTTGCTGGAATTTTCTGCACCTTCTAGCCATAACCCTAATCCTGACTTTGGACCAAACCATCGGCCCTACACCTAACCAGCTTGGGATTGCCTCAAACCAGCCCCTCCCAGACCACCTCGGGACCCTCCTAGACTGACCTAGCCACTTCTTTAAGCCCCATGCACACCCCACGACGCACACACTCGTGAAATATCAAAAGAACCCCAACCGAGCCAACCTTACCTCAAATCAATTGATCAGCTTTGAGGTTAGATCTAGCAGTATTCGAGCCCTCCCAGGCCGTTTCTCAGACCCACCAGGGTCTGGTCCATGGCTTGGATCGGCCCTTTCATCGTCGGCTTGGCCCCAACAACCGATCTACTCACAACCAAGCCGCAAACCCAAGAAACTTGATCGTCCTATGCTAGAACTCGAGCCTCACTGGACTCCATCCCCTTGAAACCATGATAATCGACATGTACAATCCCTTAGCCACATAACTCGGCAGTCCCATTGCACAAGAATCATAAAAATGTGAGTTGAAAACCAAGACATGCGAAATTCAAACCAACCCATGAAATGAACGATTTAATATGCATGAACTAAGAAATTTGCATACATGACATGCATATCAGTATAATTACAACAACAAAGATGAGAAAAATGAAGATACATGGTGTGCCTTAATGTTTATGCACTTGAAAACTCGAAGAACTACGAGCGAGACGTGAACCGGAGAGTCGGGGAAGAAGCTTTCTTGAAAAAAACTATGGGGGACGAAGCTTGCTGCTGAAAGGAGGAGAAAATTCTACAGTTTTACCTGAGGGTGCTGCTGGAAAAATGAAGTGGGCAGCCAAGATTATAAAATAGGTTTTGGGTTTAGTTTAGATGGTAATTAGGTTAAATAATGTATAGTAATGGACCCTAATTAAAATTAAGTGGATAAAAGGGTTTTGATCCCATTAATCATTAAAATAAACCCATCAAGCCCAAAAACACTCCCGAAAATATTTCTTTTAGGTATCTTTTTGAAAATAATGCCCGAACCCTCAAAAAATCTTCTGAATCCATAAAATTTTCGTACCGGCTAAAAATATAACCCGGCGGGTAAAAATACCCAACCAAGGCCTATTTTCAAAAGTCATACTTAAAAACACCTCATATTAAATATTTAAAAATAATTATTATATAAAAAATATTTTTCCTGATTATCCTCGGTCCCCATTACCCGTTCGAGCAAGAAATGCAACTTAAAACACTAATGCATGAAAATTTAAAATACCCAAGCAATAAAACCTAACCATGCAATATTCATGCATTAAATGTATAAAAATCATTAAACACATATTTTAAATAAAACACTAGATTGCATGCATTCAGGTTACGTAGTTCGAATTTCTTGGACCCTACACTTATGGTATGCCAAGTACTCATCTTTCAATTTAGTTGGTTATTTAGATGTAGATTATGCAGGATGTAAGCTTTATTGCTAAATTACAAGTGGATCGTTTTAGTTTCTATGAGACAGACTGATCTCATGTTCAGCAAAAAGCAAACATCCATAGTTACTTCCACAACTGAAGCTGAATACTTGGCTGTTGGATTTTGCTGTGCTCAAATGCTCCGGATTGAGCAGCAACTGAAATATTATGGAGAAATAGTTGAAGAGTCACCGATCTTCTGTGATAACACTAGATCCATTGCAATGGACACTGGAATCCCATTCAGTCTAACTACCTCTCTGATATACAGCTCTGCATAATGAGTCATGGTGAAAGTCTTCTTGATCGGTAGAAAATGAGCTGGCTTAGTGAGCCGATCAACTATCACCCATATGGCAATATATCCCCCGGTCATCCTCGGAATCCCTGTCACAAAGTCCACGGTAATGTTGTCCCATTTCCACTCGAGAATAGGGAGTGATCTCAGCTTCCATGCAGGTCTCTGATGCTCTGACTTCACCTGCTAACACGTCAAATACTCGGAGACGAAACACAGAATATCTCTCTTCATGCTCGGTCACAAATACAGAGTCTGTAAATCCTTATACATCTTCGTGCTCCCTGGGTGGATGGAGTACGGGGTGATGTGGGCCTCACTCATGATGTCTTCTCTCAAGGAATCACTGCTAGGAACCCATAGTCGGTCACGATATCTGACTATATCATCCAAAACTGTATACAACCTGTGGTCTTTAGTCTCATCCCTCTGTCTCCACTTCTGTAACTGCTCGTCAGAAGTGTGCCCTGCCCGAATCCCGTCTCTCAGTGTTGACTGCACTGTTAGGGTAGTAAGACTAGAGGCGTCGCCCTTGGCATAAACTGCAAGCTCAAACCGCTGAATCTCTGCCTACAACGGTCTCTGTACTGACAACTGAGTGATCACTGCACACTTCCTACTCAGAGCATCTGCAACCCCATTAGCCTTACCCGGATGTTAGCTAATGTCAAAGTCGTAGTATTTCACTAGCTCAAGCCACATCCGCTGTCTCATGTTCAGCTCTTTCTGTGTGAAGAAGTACTTCAGAATCTTGTGGTCAATTAAAATTTTGCACTTCTCCCCATACAGATAATGCCTACATATCTTCGGAGAAAACACCACTGCTGCTAGCTCGAGGTCATGAGTCGAATAATTCTTCTCATGGACCTTAAACTGTCTAGACGCATAGGCCATAACTTTGTCATGCTGCATCAGAACTGTACCCAAACCAAGCTTCGAAGAATCCGTATAAAGCTCAAACTCTCCTGTGGGGACCCGGACGCTAATTCATTCCTTAAACGTCTTTAGGAATAATTCAAACAATTCTAATAAACAGGGTCTAAATTTTTTTTTTTAAAATACAAAGCGGAGACGTAATGTAATTCCATTCAAATTACATATTAAACATAAATATACAAATCTTGTATTATCTACAAGAATTCAACTAGGTTCAACTATATATCATTGCTGAATCCTAAGTTGCTTCAGAGCCCGGATCTCTACGCTATCTAGTCCAGCCTCGCTCTTTCCTTGACCCTGATCCTATCCCACCTGTTTCCATGCACACATACAAACAAGACAACAGCCGGATAACTCCGGTGAGAATTACATTCTCAGTATAAATCATGTATACATGCAATCATAAAAACAATGTAACAGCATATAACAGATATGTCTAACATGTATTCAAATCAGAATATAAATCCATATCAAGAATAAACCCTATTCTAAACATGTACGATCATCAGGAACGTAATTCGATATGTACCATACTCAGGAACATAATCAACATAAATCAATATAAGCTGTCAATTAGACTCATGACTCCAAATTTAAGACTAGACTCAATCCTAGTCTAGGGATCCCAGTTTCCAGAAATTGGCATTCCCATATCGACCAACAGTAATAGAAAGGACTCCAGTTCTATCCACGTCGATAGGGTATCGATCACCAGTAATAGAAGAAGCTCTGATTCTATCCACATCGATATAGTATCGATCACCACTAATAGAAGAAACTCCAATTCTATCCACATCGATATGATATCGATCATCAGTAATAGAAGAGTTACATTCTATCCACATCGATACATTACCGATCACCAGTAATAGAAGAAGCCACATTTCTATTCACATCGATAGCCAATCATCCGGTGACAGACTTTGGCACTATCGTCAATACATTATCTTGTGACATCGTGCAATGTGTCCGTGGCGATCCCACTACTATCGGGCACTTCTGTCACAGATTACTCGTCTAGTACCTGCTGTCTATAAATCAAGAGAACAAGTACATCAATCAAATGAATACGATAAGGTAAAGTATGTGATTTAGGGAAACTCGAGCCAAACCTCACTCGAGTTGTGCAATCCCAACTCAACATTAATTTATACCTTTATCTTCTCGGTCCGACGAAGACGAAGTATTGAAGTCAACTCTGTCCATACCCAATCTGATAATGACAATCGAATAGATACAATCTCAGTATATAACTCAGTTCAAAACCTGTTCTGATTAATACTCAAATCAAAACATAATCTGATCAATGCCAATCGACATATGATATCACAATACCATCTAAATAAATACCGAATCTGATCAATATCAATCAAATGATGTTTCGACGGTATAACAATACAGTCTCGATAACCCCGTCAATTCCAACACCACAGATATAATACCAGAACTCATAAGCAATATCGGTGCAACTCATAATTTCCATAACAATACAAATCTGATATCGAATCTCAATTAATCAATTCCAAAAATCATAACAATTACATAACTAGTCTGTTCTTTAATCTGACTTCAATTATACGATGTCCACTGTATCAGAAACACCATATATGATTCCTATTCAATTCTGACAACATCATATTTTTAAATCATGTTCAAACGTAACAAAACTTACGTCCAGTTGTAGCTGTCGTCGCTAGGAACTCGGTGCTGAAGTCAGATTGAAAATCAAATGGACGGATCAAAATATAAAGGCGTAAGGATTTTTGGTAAACTTCCTCGACCCTTTTTTCATTTCTTCTGAATTCTGAAACAATTCATGATATATATATATATATACCTCGTGCATGTTCAAGGGGCAGGTGGCTTATTTTCATGTTGCATGTCGCGTGCATATGCGCGCACAAGGCCGCGCATATGCGCCGGAAGCCTTATCCGAACTACCGGACTACTCGTGCATATGCGCGCACATAAGTCGCGCATATGCGCGAGACCTACTGTCTCGTGCCTTCACCATTCGCGCATATGCGCGCCTTCTGCCGCGCATGTGTGCCGAACTCTCTGGACG
This sequence comes from Primulina tabacum, assembly GCF_025594145.1. Classification (NCBI taxonomy): domain Eukaryota; kingdom Viridiplantae; phylum Streptophyta; class Magnoliopsida; order Lamiales; family Gesneriaceae; genus Primulina; species Primulina tabacum. The sequence continues at coordinate 20,847,627 of NC_134564.1, forward strand.
TTCCGCGCATGTGCGCGTATTTAGGTCACGCATGTGCGCCCAACTCTTTGGACCTCTCGCGCATATGCGCGAATCTAAGTCGCGCATGTGCGCGCATGGTTCTGTCATCCTCGCGCATGTGCGCCCATACACGTCGCGCATATGCGCCGAACTTTTCTTGCACAAAATGTCAAATCTTCTTTCGGCTCTCCTGGTCTTATCCGTTTCATCCATAATCATCTTAATTAATAAATAAATCATTTCAGATTAATCTCAGATTACGGTAATTAAAATATCGGGCCTTACATCTCCTTTCCCTGATGGCATTGCTAGCCCTGGTGCTTAAATCAAAGCCTGCTTCAGTGTGTCAAAACTCTCCTGGCAGTCAGGTCCCCACACAAACTTCACATTCTTCTTCGGGCGGCTAATGGCACTACAATAGAAGAGAAGCCCTGAATAAAATTTCTGTAATATCCAGCCAATCCCAAGAAACTACGGATCTCTGTCATGATTTCAGGCACTGGCCAATCTCTGACTGCCTCAACTATACTGGGGTCGACCTCTATACGAGATATAATGTGGCCCCAAAATGCCACTCTGTCTAACCGGAACTCGCACTTACTGAACTCTGCATACAATCGTATGTGCTGTAAAGTCTGTAGTACGATCCTCAGATGGTGAATGTGCTCCTCCCTGCACTTCGGATCAACCACTAAGTCATCTATGAAAAATATGATGAACTAATCCAAATACAGCTGGAACACGCGATTCATTAGATCCATGAAGATCGCTGACGAGTTTGTTAAACTGAAGGGCATCACCAGAAACTGATAGTGTCCATAACGCGTCATGAATGCAGCCTCATGCACGTCAGACTCTATTACTTTCAGCTGATGGCATCCAGATCGGAGATCTATCTTCGAGAATACCGATGCTCCCTGCAGCTGATCAAATATATCATCGATCCTGGGCAGTGGATACTTATTCTTGACCGTGATCCTATTAAGTTATCTGTAATCAATCCAGAGCCGCATGCTGCCATATTTCTTTTTAACAAATAGTACCGGTGTGCCCCATGGAGAAAATCTAGGGCGAATAAAACCCTTATCCAGAAAGTCTTGTATATGATCATTCAGTTCTTTCATCTCTGCAAGTGCTAGACAATAGGGTGCCTTAGAAATAGGGACGGTACCTAGCATAAGTTCGATAGAAAAGTTCACCTCTCTGTCTATTGGAATGCCTGAAACGTCATCGAGGAAAACACTGGGGAATTCCTTGACAACTTTGACCTCCTCTAGCCTCTAAATGAATGGCTCGGTCACTGTCATGATGCTGGCAAAAAATTCCCGACATGCTCTCCTCATGAACCTCCTCGCACAGATGCAAGAGATAATGTGAGGCATCTGCTGATGTCTGGCTACCTCGAATATAAACGGCTTACCATTGAGCAGTCGGACAGACACTGACCTCTGTTGAAAATATATGAAACCTTTTTTCATAGAAAGCCAGTCCATACCCAGAATAATATCGAACTCCGGCAATGGTGGCACGATCAAGTCTGCTGCACCACATTTTTCTGTAACCAAAGCTCCAATTTCTTCATTATTTGGGAGGTGAACATCATTCACCAGATGGAATCGATACTCTGAATACCAAATCCATTGCCTCCGGTATGATTCCTAGTCGATTGATGAAAGATTCTGATAAAAACGAATATGTAGCTCCGGAATCTAGCAATGCATACGTGGCTACACCTGAAATTTATATCATTCCTGCGACAAAACATACCATCAAATCTGATCGCGTTGAAACTTAAGAAATTTCTACCAGCAATATCCCAAGTTCCATGAAAATTACTGCTTTATTTCTAGCACACCATAAGAAAATCTCAAATTTTACCTCCAAAAATTTAGAAATTGCAATTTGGCCCTCAGAATTTCAAATTCTCTACAATTTGATCTTTCAATCTTTCGACAATTGCATTTTTGTCCCACATAATTTTCCGATTTCTTTCCCCATTAAATCTTAAAACTCTTGAAAATTTATAATATGATCCCCAAAATTCCAAAAATTCGAAAAAAGCCCTTAAAATTTCGAATTTTTTTTGCAAATAGATTCGTACACTTCCGGTAATAGCACATAGGTCCCTAGAACTCTTTAATCAATTCAATTAAACCCTTAAGTCAAACTATTTAGAACATGCAATCTAATTTTGTATAGGTTCTCAATCCCAATATAATTCACACAATAATCAAATAACCCAATGCAATCAAGACGGTAAATACATAAAACTTAAGCATAAAAGTTATTGGTGATAAAAGTAGAGTCGGGCTCAGCTTCTGCCTCCTCGGCATACATCACATGTGCTCTGCCAATTGTGGGGCCCTTGTTCTTAGGGCAATCTGCCGTCTTGTGACCCTCCTCATTTGTAAGTTCCCCATAAACATTTGCGGAGGTGGAATCAGTTGCAATGCTTGGATGGCTACCTCTCTGCCGGCTTCGGAGCCCTTGGTGCCTATGGTGGCCTCTGCTGTCCAGGCCTCTTAAGCTGTCCCTGGGGCTTTTGTTGCCCCTGATGTCGTGGCCCCAAGAACTGTTTCCTCTATGGCTGGGAGCTGGACTGGGCTTGAGATCTCTTCCTCTACATCTTAAAATAAATGTCCCTCATGGCCTGCTCCGCCTGAAAAGCACAAGCAGTAGCCTCATCATAGGTCGCCGGTCTCATCAGCATCACATCCCGGCACAAAGCAGGCCTGAGGCCGTCCATGAAATGCCTCAGCTTCTGGGCAGCATCTCTCGCAATAAGGGGCACAAAACGACAGCCCCTATCAAACTTCCCGATGAAATCTGCTACAGTAGATTCCCCCTGTCGGAGACTCATAATCACCCTCGTCAGGCGACCCCTCACATCTGCTGGAAAATACTTACCGTAGAACACCTTCTTGAACTGATCCCATGTGAGGGTAGCAAAGTTCAACCCATGCGCTTCTCCCTCCCACCAAAGGGAAGTATCATCTATCAACATATAAGTGGCGCACCTGACCAGGTCCCCATCCATAATCTGCAAGTACTGGAAGTGTAGTTCCAAAGATCAAATCCAACCCTCCGTTACGAAAGGGTCAGTATTACCCCCGAACGCCTTCGGGTTGAGCCGTTGAAACTGCTTATAAATGTCAGTCTGTGGTTGAGGAGCATGTTGCGCCTGGTCCAGAAGTCTACCCATGCCCTCGAGAACTCGAGCAGCTGCATCCAATGGTGGTGGTGGCGGCGGTGGAAGGCCTCTATCACCTCCAGGGGTATCATCATGACAGTCTGTATTAGGGGCGTGTCTGAGAGGCATGATATCTGAATACAGTCCAAATTCTATGCGAAACCCATCATGCAAATTAATTTAGTTTTTTAAAACATAAAATCCTTAAATCATGAAAACAGCTAAACATGTTCTGTAAATCGTTGTAAAACGTGTATCATGCAATCATGAAGGTGATAACAGTAAACTATTTCAAATATTTATAACATATAAGCTTACAGACTTGAGGCTTTAAGACTGAGCTGCAGAAGCCGGCGGTGGCACAACCCTATATAGGACCCTTGCTCTGATACCAACTGTAATGTCTACTGCTTAAAATGGTACTAATTTTTTTTGAAAGCTAATAGCGAAAAATTTATCTAAATTTATGCATGTGATACCATTGAAAATTTACATTTATAAAATATTAGCCATCAACAAATATGTAAAAATACTGCAATTTTAAAAATAGTCAAATCGTCAACTCTAGGCATGCGTTTTTAAAAAAAATCGAGTATGAAGTGTGTAAACATCCTGATAACCAATAACGTAATAAAATGAATGAGTAAAAATATTCTTGTCCTCTCCTATCTCAAAACATGATGTGCGGAAGAAATAAGATCACCAGGTTCACGTGCGCACATCCAACTCCGCCTACTCAGTATTTGGCACCTATATACTCTAGATCAAAATGCTCACCTGCATCATTCACAATTAGAGAGTCTAAAGACTCCACACACCTGTAACGTTAATAGCAAGTACATATAAATAACATGCAACAGTGAAAAGTACCGTACTAAAAATACATTTCATGAACTTGAAAATAATCATGAACTTAAACATTTCATATCATGGCATAGCGTGTCCAAAACATCTCATCATATATTTTTTTCATTTTCCTTAATCGAATTTAGTTCGTTAGTTGACTTTCGTATCAGCTCTATTCGACGAATCCATCTACATAACCGCGGTACCCGGCGACGTGGATATCAGCGACAGTATTACCCATCCACTGAGTGGCCTTATGTAACGCCCAAGATTCGACGACTGTCCTCACTGTACCAAGACGAGTCTTTCCAGCGTGCTTATGTCCTCACTCACACGCACCCCGGAAAACTTCCCAGGAGGTCACCCATCACAAAATTGCCCCAAGTCAAGCACGCTTAACTTTGAAGTTCTTATGTGATGAGCTACCGAAAAGAAGATGCACCTTCGTGATATGAGTAGTACAAATCAAATCTTTTAAGCCCTCTTCAACTGTACAGTCCATTACATTGAACAGTCTCGGAATCCCTCTCATTCCCGTGTGGGTCGGCTCATTCATGTTCCCTCCACCTAGAAGCCTGCCAGGAGCCGCTCATTGTCCGTGCAACTGATGGCACCAGCGATCACCCCCCGCCCTCTTCGGCCCCGGGCCTCACATGCCCACCAGCTTCCGCTTGGTTCGTCCCCGAACCACACCGTACTAAGAGAGGTCGGCTCTGATACCAACTGTAACGCCCAAGATTCGACGACTGTCCTCACTGTACCAAGACGAGTCTTTCCAGCGTGCTTATGTCCTCAATCACACGCACCCCGGAAAACTTCCCAGGAGCTCACCCATCACAAAATTGCCCCAAGTCAAGCACGCTTAACTTTGGAGTTCTTATGTGATGAGCTACCGAAAAGAAGATGCACCTTCGTGATATGAGTAGTACAAATCAAATCTTTTAAGCCCTCTTCAACTGTACAGTCCATTACATTGAACAGTCTCGGAATCCCTCTCATTCCCGTGTGGGTCGGTTCATTCATGTTCCCTCCACCTAGAAGCCTGCCAGGAGCCGCTCATTGTCCGTGCAACTGATGGCACCGGCGATCACCCCCCGCCCTCTTCGGCCCCGGGCCTCACACCTTACATCATCATCATATATATATATCGTCAGTCACAACCAACTCTCATCCTGCAAAAACATCATCATTTTCATCACTTATCAAAATCATGCATATACGTCATTTTTTCTTAAAATCAAGCATGTAGCGTATTTCCCATAATTTCATAAAAAGTCATATACGTGATAACATAAACATTTAAAAACCTGAAAACTCGTGCTCAGGGCGCTACCAGGACTTATAACTCGACTTGGGTGCAAAATGACTGTTTTGTCCCTTGGAACCCTAATTGACCATTTCGCCCCTGGACCTCAAATTTTCGACCCGAATCTTACCAAACTCCTTAAAATACCCAAAAGATATTTATAAGCATATATTAGATATAAAGTCAAGCCTGTTTCTAAACTTATACGATTGTTTTAAATCTTCGACATTGTTCCCGGTTTTAATCTGAATCAACTCGAAACCTAACCAATTTTTTTCCCAACTCGACCCATGACTCTGACCCACTCATTCCAGCCAATTTATGATCCACAAAACACGCCCAAAGGTTGTTGGAATTTTTTGCACCTTCTAGTCGTAACCCTAATCGCGACTTTGGACCAAACCATCGGCCCTACACCTCACCAGCTTCGGCCAGCCTCAAACAAGCCCCTCCCAGCCCACCTCTGGACCCTCTAGACCGAACTAACCACTGATCTCAGCCCCATGCACACTGCATGATGCACACACTATGGAACTACCAAAAGAGCCCTTACCGAGCCAACATTCCCTCAACTCGATTGATCGGCTTCGAGGTGAGATCCAGAAGTGTTCGAGCCCTCCTAGTCCATGTCTCAGACCCATCGAGGTCTGGTCCATAGATTGGATATGTCCTTGCACTGCTGGCTCGGCCCCAACAATCGATCTACTCACAACCAATCCGCAAACTTAAGGAACTCGATCCGCCTATGCTAGAACTCGAACCTCACCCAACTCCAGCCCCTTGACACCATGATTCTCAACTTTATACAATCCCTTAGCCACATAACTCGTCAGTCCCCTTGCAATAGAATCATAAAAACGTGAGTTTCAAACCAAGACATGCGAAATTCAAACTAACCGATAAAATGAACATTTTAATATACGTGAACAAAGAAATCTTAACACATGGCACACATATCAGTATAAATACAACATGAATGATGAGAAAAGGAAGATACATGGCGTTCCTTAATGTTTATAAGCTTGAAAACTCGAATATCAACGCGCGAGACGTGAATCGGAGAGGCGGGGAAGAAGTTTTCTTAAAAAAAATGGGGGCCGAAGCTTGCTGCTGAAAGGAGGAGAAAATTATTTCGTTTTAATGTGGGGGTGCTGATGGAAAAATGAAGTGGGCGGCCAAGATTATAAAATAAGTTTAGGGTTTAGTTTAGATGGTAGTTAGGTTAAATAATGTGTGCTAATGGACCCTAATTAAAAGTTAAGTAGATAAAATGGTTTTGATCCCATTAATAATTAAAATAAACCCATCAAGCCCAAAAACACTCCCTAAAATATTTCTTTTAGGTACGTTTTTGAAAATATTACCCGAACCCTCAAAAGTCTTCTGAATCGATAAAATTTGTGTATCGGCTAAAAATATAACCCGACGGGTAAAATGTCCAACTGATGAAACTTAAAATTAATAATTTATTATATGTTAAAACCTGTATTTTAAAATTTAAGTTTCATAAAAATTATAAAATTATGTTATTTTAGTATTGTTTGTTTATATTTAAATGTCTTACTAAATATGTTTTATTTTCAGGTTTTCTACTTGTTGGTAAAATAATGATAACTCAATCTAAAAAATTCAAATGGAGATTATTTAAGCATGTTTTGAATTCTTGAGAAATTATCTACAACTTTGCAGGAGACATGAATGCCTAAAAAGTTCATTAAGATGATCAAATTGTGCAAATATCAAAAGGAGGACAGATTTACTTTTACTATGACCAGCTTATAGTAAAAAAAAAAGATAGCTAATTCAATATTTAACCAAATGAGGTGAACTAAATAGACAAATTCATCTACAGACAATGCCCTACATGTTTGTTGTTTTGAGCAGAGTCAAATTCGGAGATTAAAGTCGTGGAACATAGCATTGAAAGAAGGGCCATGGAATTGAAGTTGGAGGAGACAAAAACTACTATTATAACTTCACGGCATTAATAAAATTTTTGACCCTTTCTCTCATTTGACGTATAAATAGAGGTCTTGTGCTAGCTTGAGATCATTCTATCCCATTGTAAAATATAGTGTGTTTGTATAAAAGTTCTAAGTTCCAATATATTTTTCATTTTCCCAAATACGAGTGTTGATCAAAAGTAAGCTCATGGAAAGCTAAATCTATTATGTCAAGGTGAAGAGGATGAATTCTTGGTGAAGTAAGATTGTTTATATTTTTATATTCTTTCTTTATTTATTTTCATTTAGCTAACTTCTTTTTATTGTATGTATAATAATTAAATATTTGTTGTTATCAATTTACACCAAATGCTTGATACCATTAAAGTGGTTATCTTGATTTGTTGTTTAATTTTGATACAATAAATATTTCATCAATTATTATTATTGTTATATATTATATATATATATTTATATAATTATATCATATATTTCATTTAGACGATAGCGTGGCTCTGCCGGTTGTTCTAAATGCAATATTATGATTTAATACTAACATCTAACAATCTAACATTTATTTTATCGCAACTAACTTTTATTTTTCGCATCTAACTTTTACTTTACTGCAACTAACATTTACTTTATCGCAACTAACTTATTAAATCATATATTCATTTAGGCAATAGCGTGGCTCTGCCGGTTGTTCTAAATGAAATATAATGATTTAATTTAACATTTACTTTATGCAATTATATATTTATATAGTTATATATATAATCATTGGTACCAAATATAAAATATCGGTTAATTCGATATTTATATAGTGGGAATTATATTATATTATCTGTGTGTTTAATTATATAATTTTCTTGGAATCATTATTTTTGGTGGTTTCCTTTGTTTTACTTTTAGTTAAACAATATTACATAAACCAAGAATAAATCCTTGAGCCTTGACAAAATTTATAATTTGTAAACTGCATTCTTGTATTTGGTAATTTATAAATTAATAAATTTAAACTTAAAATAACCTCTATGTGGACCGTTCTTGTACTTACGAAATATATTACTTGCAGACAATCTATACTTGGGTGAATTATAATTTAAGTAGTAGCAAGTTTTTGGCGCCGTTGCCGGGGAGGTATAAACTAAGTTTATATTTGTTATTTTATGTTTTATTTATAAGTATTGTTTTGTTTTTACTTGTATGAGTATTTGGAGTCGTAAAAAAAGTGGTAGACTTATTCGAGTATCTGAAAATAATTTAAACATGGATGATAATTCAAATAATCAAGATGATAATAATAATAATAATAATAATAACCATCATCATCATCATCATCATCATCATCATCATCATCATCATCATCAAGAACATGATCAATTAAGAACATTTAGGCACCATATGAACCATATTAGAACTAGTGCCCCATCTTGTTTAGTTTTTCCGCCTGATGTCTCTAATTTCAGCTTTAAACCTCAAATTATTCAATTTTTACCAAATTTTCATGGCTTAGATTCTGAAAATCCATATTTACATCTAAGAGAATTTGAGGAAGTTTGTAACACTTATAATGATCAAAATTGTAGCATGGATATAGTTCGATTAAAGCTTTTTCCTTTTTCTTTAAAAGATAAAGCTATAACATGGCTACAAAATTTAAGATCAAGTTCAATAAGATCATGGGAAGAAATGCAACAATAATTTCTCAAAAAGTTTTTCTCTTCCCATAGAACAAACTCTTTTAAAAGACAAATTACAAATTTTTCTCAAAAACAAGGAGAAACATTTTATCAATGTTGGGATAGATATAAAGAATTACTAAATATATGCCCGCATCATGGTTTTGAAACATGGAGAATAGTTTCTCACTTTTATGAAGGTCTTATACCTAAAGATAGGCAAATGATAAAATTCATGTGTAATTAAACTTTTGAAGATAAAAACCCAAATGAAGCTATCGAGTATTTGGATTCATTAGCATAAAATGCTCAAAATTGGGATAATATAGGCACAATAGAACTACCAACAACTAAAATCAATAATTCAACAAATGGGGGTGGTATCTATAATCTTAAAGATGGTATAGATATTCAAGCTAAACTTGCATCTTTAGCAAGAAAAATTGAGTCATTAGAAATGAAAAAGAGTGGCCAATTAAAAAGTATTCAAGAAATGATATACATGATCATTCCACAAAAGATTGTCCAACATTACCTATATTTAAAGAATGTCTCCATTAACAAGCAAATTATGTTAACAATTATAAAAAGCCAATATTAGATCCTTTTTCACAATCATATAATCTTGGATGGAAAATCATCTTAATTTTAGTTAGTGGAACGATAATAATGCACAACCTTCACAACAACATTTTCAAAATAACCAAAATCATCAAGGTTATATTCCATATGTTACACCTCCAAGAAAAAACTTTGAAGATACAATTCATGCATTTATCCAAAAGCAAGAGTCTATCAATATTCAAAACAGTCAATCTATTGGTGATTTGAAAGAAACTCTTGCAAAATTTGCATCTGCACTTAATATTCATGAAAAAGGAAAATTTTCATTTCAACCTCAACCTAATCCTAAAACTCAAAATCAAGAATTAAATAATGATAAAATTGATCAAATAAAATCTGTTATTACCCTTAGAAGTGGTAAAATAGTTAATGATACATATATGAATGGAAACAAGGATCATTTAAATTCAAAGAGCAAGGATGATAATCCTGATACTTTTTAGAATGATGATACCTTAAATTCTAAGATAATATGGTAAATGATAAATCATCTGAAATAATAAATGAGTCAAATAAACCTCCACCATTTCCTCGTGCATTAACAAATCATAAAAAACAAAAAAGTGATTCTAATATCTATGAAGTTTTTAAACAAGTAAAGAAAAATATTCCATTATTAGATGCTATTAAACAAGTACCTTCCTATGCAAAATTTTTAAAAGACTTATGTACTGTGAAGAGAAAATTGCACGTGAAGAAAAAAGCATTTTTGGTTGAACAAGTAAGTTCTATTCTTCAAAACAATTCTATTTTAAAATATAAAGATCCTGGTTGTCCAACAATTTCATGTATTATTGGAGAAAATAAAATTAAAAAAGCTTTGTTAGATTTGGGAGCAAGTGTGAATTTACTTTCTTATTCAGTTTATGAAAAACTAAATTTAGGATAATTAAAACCCACTTCTGTTACTCTCTTACTGGCGGATAGGTCAATTAAAATACCTAGAGGTATTGTAGAAGATGTGTTGGTTCAAGTTGATAAATTCATAAATCCTGTATATTTTATTGTTTTGGAGACACAACCAATAGAAGTAAATAATGAAATATTAGTAATATTGGGACGACCATTTCTAGCAACTTTAAATGCTTTAATTAATTGTTGAAATGGAATAATGAAATTGTCTTTTGGAAATATGACTCTAGAACTTAATGTGTTCAATTTATGTAAACAACCAAGTATAAATAAAAATGAATATGATAATGAAATAGAAACAATTGTGGAAGAAAATATACAAGAAGAAAATCAACAATCTGAATTTTTTCAATTGAAAGTTTTGAGTCTAAAAATAATTTTAAAGAAGATGATAATACAAAACTTGAATTAAAATTTTTACCATTAGAATTGAAATATGTATTTCTTGGTGAAAATAAAACATTTCTTGTTGTAATTTCTTCCACTCTTCTACCAAATCAAGAAGAATATTTAATTAAATTACTTAAAAAATATAAAAATGCAATTGGATGGACTTTGAAATATATAAAAGGTATAAATTTTTTAATTTTCACACATAGAATTCACTTGGAAGAAACTGCTCAAACATATCAACAACCACAAAGAAGCTTAAATCCACGTATGAAGGAAGTTGTTAAGAATGAAGTATTAAAATTATTTGATGCTGGAATTATTTATCCAATCTCAGATAGTAAATGGGTAAGTCCAACACAAGTAGTACCTAAAAAGTCAGGCATCACTGTTATAAAAAATGAAAAGGGAGAGTTATTAAAAGCAAGGATTCCATCTAGTTGGCGTATGTGTATTGATTATAGAAAATTAAATGATGCAACTAGAAAAGATCATTTCCCACTACCATTTTTGGATCAAATTCTAGAAAAAGTAGCAGGTAATTCTTATTACTATTTTTTTGATGGGTATTCGGGGTATTATCAAATAACTATATCATTAGAAGATCAAGAAAAAACTACTTTCACTTGCCCTTTTGGAACTTTTGCATTTAAAAGAATGTCATTTGGTTTATGTAATGCTCCGGCTACTTTCAAAGATGCATGTTAAGTGTTTTCAGTAAAATGATTGAAGAATTTGTAGAAGTTTTTATGGATGATATAACTGTTTTTGGAAACTCATTTGAAAATTATCTTAAAAACCTAGAAAAAGTATTAAAAAGATGTGAAGAAAAAAATCTTGTTTTAAATTGGGAAAAATATAATTATATGGTTAAATTTGGGATTTTTTAGGACATGTGATATCTGAAAAAGGAATTGAAGTTGATAAAGCCAAAGTTGATGTTATTGCTAATTTAACATCACAAAAATGGTCAAAGTCATGCAGGATTTTATAGAAGATTTATAAAAAGTTTCAGTAAAATATCTAAACCAATTTCAAATCTTTTAACAAAAGATACACAATTTGAATGGACTCAGAAATGTGAAAATGTTTTTAAAAAAAATATTAATCTTTTAATTACATCACCTATTTTACAACCTCCAGATTGGTCTTTACCATTTGAATTAATGTGTGATGCAAGTGATTATGCTATAGGAGCTGTGTTAAGACAAAGAAAAGAAGGAAAACCTTATGCAATTTATTATGCTAGTAGAACATTAAATAGTGCTCAAATAAATTATTTAACTACTGAAAAAGAATTACTTTTCGTAGCATTTGCATTAGATAAGTTTCGATCTTATTTAATTGGTTCTACTACTATTGTTTACACTGATCATTCTGCCGTAAAATATTTATCAAATAAACAAGATGTGAAGCCAAAATTAATACGGTGGATCTTATTGTTACAAGAATTTGATATTATAATTAAAGATAAAAAAAGGAAAAGAAAATGTTGTAGCTGATCATTTATGTAGAATAATGACTGAATCATCTCATAATGAAAAACCAATAAATGAAAATTTTCTAGATGATCAGTTTTTTATGCTACTATTATGCCATGGTTTGCTAACATTGTAAATTTTCTTGTGACAAATAAAATGTCTTCTCACTGGAATTCACAGGATAAGAATAAATTCTTGATAGAAGTAAAAAAATTTTATCGGGATGATCCTTACTTATTTAAGTATTGTCATGACCAAATTTTTCGACGATGCATACCGACAATGAAGTAAGTAATGTTATTAAATTTTGTCATTCTGAAACATGTGGAGGTCATTTTTCATACAATAAAACAGCTACAAAAATCTTACAATGTGGATTTTATTGCCCATCTTTATTCAAAGATACGCATTTATTTTGCAAATCTTGTGAAAACTGTCAGAAGATGGGATCAATTTCAAAACGAAACATGATGCTTTTAAATACAATCATAATTATTGAAATATTTGATAGTTGGGGGATAGATTTTATGGGTCCATTTCCATTATCTTTTGGATTTACCTACATTTTCGTCGCTGTTGATTACGTTTCAAAATGGATTGAAGCAATTGCATGTAGAACTAATGATCATAAAGTTGTTATAAAATTTTTAAAAGAAAATATTTTTAGCCGATTTTGAATACCTAGAGCAATTATTAATGATGGGGGAAGTCATTTTATAAATAAATCATTTTCTTCTTTGTTAAGAAAATATGGCATTACACAGAAAGTATCTACCCCATATCATCCTCAAAGTAATGGTCAAGTTGAACTTGCAAATAGAGAAATCAAACAAATTTTAGAAAAAACAGTTAATCCAAATCAAAAAGATTGGTCTTTAAGATTAACTGATGCATTGTGGGCATATAGAACTGCATTTAAAACATTATTAGGGATGTCACCATATAGGTTAGTTTTCGGTAAGCATTGTCATTTACTGGTTGAACTTAAACATAAAGCTTATTGGGCAATTAAAGCATTTACTATGAATCTAGTTGATGCATCTAAATTAAGAAAATTGCAATTAAATGAACTTGAAGAATTAAGAAATGATGCATATGAAAATTCAAAGATTTATAGAGATAGAACAAAAGCATTTCATGATAAAAATATTATGAGAAAGTCATTTGAAATTGGATAAAAAGTTCTACTTTATAATTCTCGTTTGCATTTATTTCCAGGAAAACTAAGGTCGAGGTGGTCAGGACCATTTATAGTTAAATTTGTTTATCCTCATGGTGTTGTTGATATTGAAAATCCTAAAAATAATGACGTGTTTAAAGTTAATGGGTAAAGACTTAAGCCTTTTGTAGAAAAATGAAATTCTTAATTATGAGTTTATGCCTATATATGATCCACAATAGTTGTTTGATATTTTCATAATATTTTTTTTTTGCAAATTCTAGTTCATTTCCCGATTAAATGGCGGATAACGGTACTCTGTTACTGTTTAAGTCGGTTTCTTCAGTTTTCCCAAAATAATTGAAATATATATATTATAATAATAATAATAAAAATTAAAAAAAATATGGATGCGTGTATTATGAATCTTCGTAAATATTTTGCTTGTTTACCAGATAATGTGTAGAGCTCAAGTTCAGTACACATAAAACCCATGCATTTATTTGAATGCTAAATCATTTATTTTAATTTTAAATGAGTTTGGGCCACGCATGATTTATTTAAATGCATTATTTTCAATTAATTATGTTTATGTGATGCACGTTAAATGTTTTTCGAGTTTCATGTTTCAGGCGATCATCCGATACGGGATCAAGAAGAAGAGACCGGCGACGAGTTTGACAATTTTAAATGTAGTGTTTTATTTTAAGTTAAGGATGGGGCATTTTATATAATTTATTTTGTTTTATCATTTTTAAAACCCAAATTATTTATTTAGTATTTTATGATCTTTAAACTTTTAAAAGTTTTGACACTTGTGCAAGTTATTTTAAATTTAGAGATTTTATTATAATTAGGGGAGAGTTAGTATTTTAAATTAATTATTAATTACTAATTAAGCAATTTATTTCCCTAATTTACTACCTAAACACACGCAAACACCTATTTTCACACACACTTACACGACACAACACACACACATATTTCATTCAAACTTTTATTATTTTGATAGAAGAAAACTAGGGTTCCTTGAAGCAAGAACAGCCGCCCCTCTCCTTGTAATTCTCCAGCAATTTTCGTGAGTTTTATTTCAAGAAAAATCGTTTCACGATCGTCCCGGATCAACTCTCGCTTCCTTCCCGCATCGGAGTCGTCGTTTCGGTAACGTTAAAAATTTAAAGGCATGTATATTCTGTTTTTCCTGCGTCGATCAAGTCATATTATGTGTTGTGATGTTCTTATGCGAGAAAATACATGTGTGATGTGTAGAAGTTTGAGCAATCATGTTTGGATAACTTTTGAAACCATTTTTGGGATCTCAAATCTCATTTTTACTGATCTTTTAAATACTGAGATTTTTTAGTCGAGAATTTGGGAAAAATTTCAACTTAAGAAACGTAGAAATTTTTGATACCTTCTATTTGATATAAAATTCGAAATATAAGAATAAAAATTGAGTGATATATGATCATTTTTGTGAGACTGCTCAAACTGCGTTTTCTGAAAAATTATGTTATTGATGTGTTCTTGAAGTTTTATTGTTGCAGGCTTCGTTGGGGATTTACGGGTGATCGTTGCTGCATTTAGGTATATTTAGTATGATGTTCGGATGGTATTTGGTATGTCGGTTAGTGTCGATAAGCACTCGAATTCATTAGAAGTCGTAGGAAACGATTTGGTATCAATTTCCGTGTTTTTGAGTTGTATTTTGTCGTAGGTTGGATGTCGTTGTTTGTAAGGGTTTGGAACAAGGTAATAGCACCCTAGGATGGGTCTCGAGGTATCGAATCTTAGTCCATTCAGTTGAGTTGGGAGAAATAAGCACAATATAACAATTTCCGCAGGTCGATTTTTATCCAAGGCTACACGGACCCCTACACAGACCCTTACACGGGGTCCGTGCCTTTGCTCCTTCCGAAGTGTCATTTTGCAGAGTCTTCATGGACCCTTACAGAGACCTAGGCACGGGGTCCGTGCCTTCCTTTTTTTTCACACACATTTTACAGTACCTACACGGACCAGGAGCCGGACCCGGGCACGGGGTCCGTGTACTTCATATTGTGGGAAAAAAATTAGACTTCACATCAGGTTTTGTTTTAGGGTTCAAGATAATGGTTAGTACGATGATTAAAAGAGGTCAATTCCCGAGGGAACTAGAATGTCATAAGCTAATTTTTCACTTCGGTGGTGAGCTTGGGTATAAACGTCTAAGTTATGCAAATTAAGTATTTAAACCCACGTTAGTATGTGCAGCAGTGACCTCAAGCGAGATCCAACGAATCCCTCAACAAGTAAGTAAGTATGTTCGACGTGCAAAGAAAATACTTTTAAGTTTTTTAGGTATGCTAAATGTCTTGTGACCAATTTATGAATTGGTTTGGAAGTCGGTGAACGTGGTCGAGGACCTCTCCACCCCGTTAAATTATGAATGGGTTTAGATCAGGATTGGAAATCTGTAAAGTATGACTAGGGACCAATCCACCCGTTAAATTATGAACGGGGATCTCATGTATGTGGCAGTGGATCTTTCCTGTCAGCCCAGTACTGTGGTTTAGTCTGATCAGGCGAATTTATGTATGGGTCACTTTCTTTGAAATATGCCTCTACGCAAAATGATGAAGTTTATGTATGTTCAAGTATGTACAAGTATGCAAGCATGTTTAAGAAAAGTGATATGATGATGGCACGTCTATGTTTATGTACGTATGTACAAGTTTCAAGTATGTATCCTCTATTTTAAAGTTGCATGTGATTTTATTACGTATTACTCGTTACTCCTAGTGTATATGTGTTTAGTCTTTAGACTCACTAGACTTGATCGATGCAGGTGAGGATGCATTTGAGGAGACGAGAGATGTGGACCAGTGAGCTGTCTTGGACTGGGCGGGAGGCTAAACCCGAGGACCGCCAAGTTTTAAGTTTTATGAAATGTTTAAAAGTAGTCTGATTTATGTTACTGGTTATGAGATTTTAAGCAAATACTTTTGGCAAACTTTACTTCGAAATCTCTTGTTACAACGGTTGTTGAGATGAACAATTTATTTTATCGAATTTTGAAGGTTCACTTCTTATTTAAGGAAATTTTTAATTTTTCCACAAATTTTAAAGTATTTAAAAGTACGGTACGTTACAGTTGGTATAAGAGCGGTGTT
Source organism: Primulina tabacum (assembly GCF_025594145.1). Lineage (NCBI taxonomy): Eukaryota > Viridiplantae > Streptophyta > Magnoliopsida > Lamiales > Gesneriaceae > Primulina > Primulina tabacum. The sequence continues at coordinate 20,864,312 of NC_134564.1, forward strand.
CTTGTAAAGGGTTATGCCTACTGCCAGTTGCGAGAAGCTCACGAAGCCACACCTCAAGTCTGTAAGTTTAAAATTTTGAATTATGTTATGTATTAAATATTAAGTCATGATTTCCGCATGCCCATGTTTTAAGTTCGACTTACGTGCATCTTATGATATTGTTATTATGTTCATGCATATTGGGTTTACGTGTTGGGAAAATTGTTGGAACAGTATGCCTCCTAGATACTTGATTAACCGTGAGTAAGGGATGAGGACAGGGAGGCTCGGGAAAAAGGGAGAGATGCTTCTCCTCCACCACCGCCAGATATGCTAGCACATATGCTTGCAGGTATGACTCAATTCTTCGCATAATTTGCGGGGGACCAGGCTGCAGTTTATACGGGGGCTAGGCCCAGACCAGAGGCAGTGTATCAGAGGTTCAGGAGGATGAACCCAAAGGAGTTTTCGGGGAATACTGACCCGATGATAGATGAAGGGTGGATTAAGTCCATCGAGGTGATATTCGATTTTATGGAGCTGCAAGACGCAGATAGGATCAGATGTGCCACGTTCCTTCTGACAGGGACGCCAGACTTTGGTGGGATAGTACGTTGGTGTCAGTGAACTTGCAGACAATGACGTGGAACGGTTTCAAGGAGGTATTCTACTCCAAGTACTTCACTGAAGAAGTACGATCCAAACTGACCAGGGAATTCATGACACTTTGATAGGGAGACAGCAGTGTTGCAGAATTTGTCAGGAAGTTTGAAAGGGGGTGTCACTTTGTGCCCCTGATAGATAATGATGCCCAGGGGAAGCTGAGACATTTTATGGACGGTTTGCAGCCGATCTTGCACCGTGATGTGAGGGTAGCTGGTCCTACTACCTATGCAGTTGCCGTGTCTAGAGCTTTGGCGGCAGAAAAGGATCATCGAGATATTGAGGTTGACAGGCAGGGCAAGAGGCCCTATCAGGCACCACAGCAGCAGCAACAGCGACCTCAGTTCAAAAGGCCATTCTAGGGGCAGCCAGGGAAGAAGCCATATCAAGGACCGCCGAAAGGCAAGGGTCCTGTTCCACGGGAGCAGGCCCCTTAGAGGCCGGAGTACCCAGTGTGTCCGAAGTGCAACCGCCAGCACCCGGGACAGTGCTTATATGGATCAGGCAATTGCTTTAAATGTGTAGTTAGTTATCATGTGTTAAAGGACTGCCCACAGTGGAGGCAGCCAACTCAGGGCAGAGTGTTCGCCATGCATGCACAGGAGGCAAACCCAGACACGACACTGTTGACTGGTAACTTATTCAATCAAGTACAATATTAAATTTTTGCCTTGCATGTTTTGAATTGTATTTGGGATTGGGTTGAACCGAAGAATGCATCAAAGATCTGCAGTTTTCTGGGTCTAGCTGGTTACTATCGTAAGTTTATTCAGGGATTTCCGTCGATAGTAGTGCCGCTCACAACATTGAACAAGAAGAATGCCAAGTTCGTGTGGAGTGATGAATGTCATAAGAGCTTCGATACTTTGAAGCAAGCTCTTATTTCCACGCCAGTGTTAGCCATGCCATCGGGGCAAGGAGACTTTGTGTTATACACCGATGAATATAAGCTTGTATTAGGCACAGTTTGATGCAGTAGGGTCGGGTCATAGCTTATGCTTCCAGGCAGTTGAAGGTGCACAAGAAGAATTACCCGACTCACGGTTTAGAACTAGCCGCCATTGTATTTGCGTTGAAGATATGGAGACATTACTTGTACGACGAGAAATGTCAGATATTCACTGATCATAAGAGTCTCAAGTATTTCTTCACGCAGAAAGAGCTGAATATGAGACAGAGACGGTGGTTAGAATTTGTGAAAGACTATGATTGCGAGATTATCTACCATCCAGGGAAATCTAACGTCGTGGCAGATGCCTTGAGCCGAAAAGTTGCAGTCATTGCACAGTTGTCACTATAGAGACCTCTTCAGTCGGAGATTCAGAGGTTTGGGTTAGAGGTTTATCCTAAGGGCAGAGCTCCCAGACTATCTAATCTGACAGTCAAATCCGATTTGCTAGGCCGAATCCGTAGGGGACAGCCTTCAGATGAGCAATTGCAGAAATGGAGGCTGAAAGACGAAGCCAAGGGCAGTGTACTCTACAAAGTGTCCGATGGTATTGTGACATACATAGGTAGAGAGTGGGTGCCTAGTCGATTCGATCAGAGAGGATATTTTGACAGAGGCACATGCATCTCCGTATTTCATTCATCCGGGAGGTACCAAGATGTACAAGGATCATCAGAATTTGTATTGGTGGCCAGGGATGAAAAGAGACATCCGTCGATTTGTGTCTGAATGTCTCACTTGTCAGCAGGTGAAGGCAGAGCATCAAAGGTCAGCAGGAATGCTTAAGCCACTTCCTATCCCCGAGTGGAAATGAGAGAATATCACCATGGATTTTGTTGTTGGATTGCCGAGGTCAGTCAGGGGATCCAATGCTATTTGGGTTATAGTGGATCGACTTACTAAGTCGGCACACTTCTTGCCAGTGAAGACGACTTTTTCCATGACGCAGTATACGGAGCTCTATATCAGGGAGATAGTACGATTGCATGGAATCCCAGTTTCTATTGTGTCTGACAGATACCTATGGTTTACATCGTCCTTTTGGAAGAGTTTGCACGCAACCATGGAGATGAAGTTGTAATTCAGTACAGCTTTTCACCCGCAGATAGATGGCCAGTCTGAGCGAGTGATTCAGATTTTGGAGGATCTATTGCGAGCCTGTATGATTGATTTCCAGGGGACTTGGGAATCTAAGCTACCTCTAGTGGAAATTACCTACAACAACAGCTTCCAATATTCTATTGGTATGGCCCCCTACGAGGCACTGTATGGGAGGAAGTGCAGATCACCGATTCATTGGGATGAAGTCGGTGAAAAGCAGAACTTGATCCAGAAATAGTGCAGCAGACTGCAGATGTGGTGGTCAAGATCCGAGACAGGATGAAGACCACCCAGAGTCGTCAGAAGAGCTATGCTGATAAGAGGAGAAGAAATCTAGAGTTTGCCGTTGGAGACCACGTTTTTGTAAAGATAGCACCTATGAATGGTGTTATGAGATTTGGGAAAAGAGGCAAGCTGAGTCCGAGATTTATTGGACCGTTCGAGATTCTTGACAGAGTTGGGACACTAGCTTATCGTGTTGCCCTTCCACCGAATCTGGCCGGGGTACAAAATGTGTTCCACATCTTAATTCTGAGGAAGTATCTAGCTAATCCTTCGCATGTTTTGAGTTATGAGCCGTTGCAGCTTGCTCTAGATCTGTCGTATGAGAAAAGACCTGTCTAAATCCTAGACAGACAGGAGCGAAGACTTCGGAACAGGGTGACCAAGTTGGTCAAGGTTTAGTGGTTGAACCAATTAGTGGAAGAGGCCACTTGGGAGACCGAGACAGATATGAGGATTCGCTACCCGAAGTTGTTTGGTAAGATTTAATTTCGAGGATGAAATTTATATAAGTGGGGGAGGAACTGTAGAGCTCAAGTTCAGTACACGTAAAACCCATGCATTTATTTGAATGCTAAATCATTTATTTTAATTTAAAATGAGTTTTAGCCATGCATGATTTATTTAAATTCATTATTTAAAATTAATTATGTTTATGTGATGCACGTTTAATGTTTTTCGAGTTTCATGTTTCAGGCGATCATCCGATACGTGATCGAGGAGAAAAGACCGGCGACGAGTTTGACAATTTTAAACGTAGTGTTTTGTTTTAAGTTAAGAATGGGGCATTTTAAATAATTTATTTGGTTTTATTATTTTTAAAACCCAAATTATTTATGTAGTATTTTATGATCTTTAAACTTTTAAAAATTTTGACACTTGCGCAAGTTATTTTAAATTTAGAGATTTTATTATAATTAGGGGAGAGTTAATATTTTTAAATTAGTTTTTAATTACTAATTAAGCAATTTATTTCCCTAATTTACTACCTAAACACACGCACACATCTATTTTCACACACACTTACAAGACACAACACACACACACATATTTCATTCAAACTTTTATTATTTTGAGAGAAGAAAACTAGGGTTCCTTGAAGCAAGAACAGCCGCCCCTCTCCTTGTAATTCTCCAGCAATTTTTGTGAGTTTTATTTCAAGAAAAATAGTTGCACGATCGTCCCGGATCAACCCTCGCTTCCTTCCCGCGTCGGAGTTGTCGTTTCGGTAACGTTAAAGATTTAAAGGCATGTATATTATGTTTTTCCAGCGTCGATCTAGTCATATTATGTGTTGTGATGTTTTTATGCGAGAAAATACATGTGTGATGTGTAGAAGTTTGAGCAATCATGTTTAGATCACTTTTGAAACCATTTATGGGATCTCAAATCTCGTTTTTACTGATCTTTTAAATAGTGCGATTTTTCGGTCGAAATTTTGGGAAAACTTTCAACGTAAGAAACGTAGAATTTTTGATACCTTTGGTTTGATATAAAATTCGAAATATTTGGATAAAAATTGAGTGAGATATGATCATTTTCGTGGGACTGCTCAAACTGCATTTTCTGAAAAATTATGTTATTGATGTGTTCTTGAAGTTTTATTGTTGTAGGCTTCGTTGGGGATCGACTGGTGATCGTTGCTGCATTTAGGTATGTTCAGTATGATGTTGGGATGATATTTGGTATGCCGGTTAGTGTCGATAAGCACTTGAATTCATTAGAAGTCGTAGGAAACGATTTGGTGTCAATTTCCGTGCTTTTGAGTTGTATTGTGTCATAGGTTGGATATCGTTGTTTGTAGGGGTTTGGAACAAGGTAAGAGCACCCTAGGATGGGTCTCGAGGTATCGACTCTTAGTCCATTCAGTTGAGTTGGGAGAAATAAGCACATTTAAGAATTTCCGCAGGTCAATTTTTATCCGAGGCTACACGGACGCCTAAACGGACCCTTACATGGGGTCCGTGCCTTTGCTCCTTCCGAAGTGTCATTTTGCAGAGTCTACATGGACCCTTACACGGACATAGGCACGGGGTCAGTGCCTTCTCTTTTCTTCACACACATTTTACAGTACCTACACAAGCCCGAAGCCGGACCCGGGCACGGGGTCCGTGTACTTCATATTTTGGGAAAAAAATTAGAGTTCACAGCAGGTTTTGTTTTGGGGTTCAAGATAATGGTTAGTACGATGAATAAAAGAGGTCAAGTCCCGAGGAAACTAGAATGTCGTAAGCTACTTTTTCACTTCGGTGGTGAGCTTGAGTATCTACGTCTAATTTATGCAAATTAAGTATTTAAACCCACGTTAGTATGTGCAGCAGTGACCCCAAGCGAGATCCAACGAATCCCTCAACGCCAAGTAAGCAAGAATGTTCGACGTGCAATGAAAATACTTTTAAGTTTTTGAGTTATGCTAAATGTCTTGTGACCAATTTATGAATGGATTTGGAAGTCGGTGAACGTGGCCGAGAACCTCTCCACCCCGTTAAATTATAAATGGGTTTAGATCAGGATTAGAAAGCTGTAAAGTATGACCAGGGACCAATCCACCCATTAAATAATGAACGGAGATCTCATGTATGTGGCAGTGGATCTTTCCTGTCAGCCCAGTACTGTGGTTTAGTCTGATCAGGCAAATTTATGTATGGGTCACTTTCTTTGAAATATGCCTCTACGCAAAATGATGAAGTTTATGTATGTTCAAGTATGTACAAGTATGCAAGCATGTTTAAGAAAAGTCATATGATGATGGCACGTCTATGTTTATGAACGTATGTACAATTTTCAAGTATGTACGCTCTATTTTAAAGTTGCATTTGATTTTATTACGTATTACTCGTTACTCCTAGTGTACACGTGTTGAGTCTTTAGACTCACTAGACTTGATCGATGCAGGTGAGAATGCATTTGAGGAGACGAGAGATGTGGACCAATGAGCTGGCTTGGACTGGACGGGAGGCTAAACCCGAGAACCGCCAAGTTTTAAGTTTTATGAAATGTTTAAAACTACTCTGATTTACGTTACTGGTTATGAGATTTTAAGCAAATACTTTAGGCAAACTTTACTTCGAAATCTCTTGTTACAGCGGCCGTTGAGATGAACAATTTATTTTATCGAATTTTGAAGGTTCACTTCTTATTCAAGGAAATTTTTAATTTTTCCGCAAATTTTTAAGTAGTTAAAAGTACGGTACGTTACATAATGCGCTGAAAAAAATATATAAAGCTAGATGTGAGCGACTAAGGTTGATGATGTCTTATGGCATACTGAATGATATCCGTTTGATAATTGAAGCAAAAGTCCGATTGGTTGGGGAAGCAAGTGAAATAATTATAAGACATATGCCAGGATTTGGTAAAAGTACATATGCCAAAAAGCGAAGAACTAAACGTATATGTGGATGTCATAAATGTGCAAGGTGGACTTGTAAGGGAAAATGCAAAAATGTTGGAATAACATCGATGAATAGAGAATATAAAATTTTATTCATTAAAAATGGTCTGAGTAAAGATCTTTTGGATAATTTTCTAGAGGTTCTTGATACACATTCTAGTGGGTACGTGAAAAATGAACTTCTTAAACTATGGTGGCAATTTCAACATGAGGAATATCAATATGGACGGTGGAATCAGCCTTACAAAGATCATACTGTGGTAACACATATCTATTTTGATAAGAAATATAAATATACACACACACACACACACACACAATTTAGTCTTGAGAATCTGACGTTAAAAGACCATGTTTGCCAATTTATAACAAAATTGGATGGGAAGCATATCCTCGACTCATAGAAGGCGTTGAAGCTGTTACTGAACGTAAAATCAAAGGAAGATGTGAGCCACAATCACAACTACGCTGTACATATGTGTTTTAATTTTATGTCATTTTTATTTTCTTTTATTATTAATAATTTCCTGTTCAAATATTGACTTTTGGCATGGTACGCTTATAAATTCATATGATGTGATCTTAAAATTACATAAAACATATTTCTAAACATGTCAACATCCACAGTAAGTAAAATAAAAAATATTTGTGTATTTTGTGGATCTAGTGTTATGAAGAAGTAGCAGAAAAACTTGGCATAACACTTGCTAAAAAAAAGATTCATTTGGTATGTAGTGGTGGTGAAGATGGTCTCATGGGAAAAGTTGCAAAAGCTGCACATGCAGGTGGAAGTGAAGTTTTAGGCATTATTCTTCCGATTACCTTAGCCAATCTTACTGGACCAACAATAGGAGAAGAAATGAAAGTGGAAAACGTGTATGAACGAATTACTCAAATGATTGAACATTCAGATGCTTTCATTGCTCTGCCAGGAGGTTTCGGTACTTTAGAGGAAATATTTCATACTGTTTGCTGGGCACAATTAAATATCCATCATAAGCCAATTGGTTTGTTAAATATTAACAATTATTATGATAAACTGTTATTGTTTCTTGATGATGTTGTGGAACATTGATTTATTTCATTAGCTTCACGAAGGATGTTAGTTTCTGCTACAAGTGAAGGTGAACTTATTGATTTACTGTATGGATTTAGTCATGAACCAGATCCATTCTTATCTCAACTTAATTGGCCAACATCCATGAGTAAGAAAAGAAAATTCATGTGATGCTAAACTTATGATTCAACGGTGTATTTTAATGTTCTTGTTTAAGGTATGAATTATTTCTTCTTTTTCTCCTCTTAGTTTTTTTATTATATGAAAATAAAATTATATACTTATATATAGTAATCATATTAATAATTTTTAGTTCGATATCGAGTAAGGTGTCAGTAAAATGTACCTGAGACGCATTAGTTAATAATTATTGGAAAATCAAAATACACTAGATTTTAATATTCATTATATTCAAATTACAAACTACAAGAAAAATTAGTTTTTCATATGTACCAATTTATATATATATATATTTTATCAATTAATATAAAATGTATAATAGATGTGTTTATTTAGTTATATATATATAATTGTGTGTGTTTTCAAATAAAATAATTTCTAAAATTTTTATGAGAATATAGTTAAAAGATATGGTTTGTATGGTTGTTAACATGTATAATTGAAAGAATTCTTTTTGTAAAAGTATAATATATACTCACACAACTTTTGTGAGTAAGTGGTGAAAAATGAGAAAACGATTAATAAACTTTTTTTGATTATTAAAAAATGGTTAATTACAAGAATATAACTCCCCTAAAAAATATTTATTGAAAAAAAAATGAAGTATATAAATAACAGACTGCAAAGTACTTTATTCATTGTAATTTTTTTTCTAGATTTGATTGATATACTATCAATGTGTTCTAAAAACATCAATCAATGTGTTCTTAAAAAAGAAAAAAAAAGATTTGTTTGTGCTAGATAAGTTTCAAAGATGGTCGGATGTATCTGTTATATAAATGTTTACATATATATATATATATGTAAACATAACATACATCCGACCATCTTTGAAACATATATATATATATATATATATATAGATATATATATAGATATTTATGGTAGAATGTTTGGAAAACAAAAATTTATGTTATTGTAAAATTTTGCAGTCACGTTATTTAAAAAAAAAGAAAAAAAAGAGAAGAAAAAAAAGAAAAAAAGGGGATTTTATTCTTTGTAAATTTTTATATTTTTTTTAATATCAGTTTATTTAATTGTCTGCTTTAATACTTAGTCTTTTTCAATAAGAGTTAATATTCATTCCAACTCCATGAGTGAAAACTAGCTATTCATTAAATATTTTGACCTGAAAGAATATATGGAGTTGAGGCTTTTACAATAATATTTGTGAGGCCCAATAACAATAAGTAAGCCCAGCTCATTTCCCCTTTTTATTTAATAAAAAACCAAACCCATTTGATACAAGTCATCAGATCGCTCATTTCCAGAAAAGTTCTTCCCCAGCCTTGCCCGTCGTTCTCTCCGTCTTTCTGCTTCAATCGTGCAGCGTCCCAGCGGCCAGAAATTTTGTGCAGTAGGTTATCACTTTTCTTCCTCCATTCTATTAGCTTCTTTATTGCTATGAATTGGAAGGTATCGAGTTCGATCGACCCTGTTTCCAGCAACTGTGCATGAGCTTCGATTCGGATTTAGGTAAGCTTTCGGCTTCGAATTTTGGTTGTTCTTGGTGTATTAGTTTATAAAAGTGAAGAATTGAGCTTTTCCCCTAATTTCCAGCTAGGTTTCAGGCGTGAACAATATTTCCGGCGACTTGTTCCGGCGAGCCACCTTTGCGAAATTACCGTTGTGCATTCTAGCCTCGAGTATTGAGGTATTAAGCTTGAATTCCAGATTTTGAAGGGTTTTATAAGCTGTCCGGAATTCGATTTTTAACCGAGCCGATTTAACTTTTTTTAGTCGGTTAGAATGCATTATATTGAAGTGTATAGCGGATTTATATTGTAGGTTTTATCGTTGGACGAGTTTATCCAATATTCCTTAAGATTTTCTGTGGTATTGTAAGCTATAGTTGAGGTACGCTCAAACCTATATTATTATGACGCTTATATTTGCGTGTAAGAATATTCGGTGAATGTTGTTTGCTATTATGTGCTTTGAATGTTTGTTCTGATGCATTCATGCATTAATTGTGTTGGCATAACATATTGAGCCTTGACTCATTTGACGGCTATTAATGTTGATTCTGTTGAGATATATTGAGTCATCAGAGGGACGAGTGGGTTAGGATTGGCCACATTCCCAGATGACAAGCTAGGGACGAGCGACTTTGCTACTCGCATTCCCGATGCTACGTGCATGGACGAGCGGCGATTTGATGCTGCATTCCTGGCATGGGTGGCCACTATTACTGTTGATGATGCTATTCGTTTGGACTCCATTTGGTATCCGTTATTCCATTGTTACCATTCATGCATCGCATAGCATTGCATTTACTTGATATTATTACATTTCTTTTATATACGTCGTGATTTTACTGGTTTGTCGTACTGGGGTCCGACCCCTGTTTTCTTTTGATGTTGTGGTTGTTTTTGATGACTTAGCAGGTCATTCCAGGGGTTTTGACGCGTCGGGTGGAGCGTCAGCGAGTGGTACCCAATAGTTGGTTGGTTGGTGTCAGAGTTCCCAGATATTTATATATATTATGCTGGTTTGATACATTTGCCAGGGAGATGCCCTGTGTAGTTGTATGGTTATGTTTTTATGTTGTTTGGATTTTATTTGTGGTATGTTGTGTCTAGTCTCGGCCAGTGCGGCTGTAGGATGTTTGTTGGGTTGATTGTGAAACTGATGTTATTTTCGAGCGTATATTGTTATTGTTGTGTTTTGAAATTTTTGTTATGTCATACTTACGGGGAGGTCATGCCGAAATTTTTGTAGGCCCTAATGAACGTTTTAAACTCGTTTTCGCTATTTACACCATTTAATACTTGTTGTTTGGTAATTAAATATTAATTAAGAGCACGGGCCCTGACAGTTTGGTATCAGAGCATAACTGGGATACGCTCGAATTAGAGTCTAGGACACTCGAGTTTAGACACAAATAAAATGATTGTGTATGTGTTTGTTTATTTGTTCTTACTTGTTTATATGTTTTGAATTAATTGTATCAGCATGACTAGAGCGTATAGTTGATTAAGTTTTGACCTTTAGTTTAGAAATTGCCTGTTAGTTTAAGTTTATGCTTTTATACTCAATCGATTATTTTGTTTTCTGCCTGTGGATTAAATCCTTGTGTCTTGTAGATGGCACCTGGACGTAAGGGTAGAAAAGGAAATGAAGTTGTTCAGGAATCTGAAGCTCCTAATGTAAGAGGACTTATTGAGACTGATTGGGGAAGACGAGGTCGTCGTCCTCGTGGTGAAGCACGAAATGTTAACGTTGAGCATGAAGTGGATCAGTTGACTAGAGGGATGGGTGAAATGGAACTAGTGATATCTCGATTTCAGAATATGCGTCCTCCTCGATTCTTTGGGAATGAAGATGGTGAGAAAGCTGTAGCGTGGTTAAAAAGTATGAAGTGTTTGTTCAATATGTTGGAGTACACTCCTGATTTGCAACTTAAGTTGGCTATTTGTCAATTAAAAGACCGAGCTCAGTTATGGTGGGAAACTACTGAGGAAGCTCTGAAAGAATCAGGTGAAAGAGTTACTTGTGATGTATTTTGCGCACAATTTGCTCGAGAGTATTCACCGCCTTCATACTATTCGGCCAAGGAAGCTGAATTCAATAGATTGACTCAAGGTAACATGACTGTAGTGGAGTATGCCTCTCAATTTTCAGCGCTTCTTGCCTATGTTCCTCATGTTGCTAGCAGTGATCGGAACAAGCTATCGCATTTTATGCAAGGATTGAATCGAACTATTTGCACTTTAGTAGTAGCTGGAGTGCCTGTTAATTATGCCGATGCTGTTAAGAAAGCCAAGAATGTGGAGGCAAGTCTGCTTTTGGCAGTACCACAGTTAGTTCAACCGGGTTTTCCTCAGATTTTCGGAGGTAATGTGCCGATGGCAGTTGGTGCACCACTATACCGTCCTTTACTTCCGTATCAGCCTTCGCAGTCTTATCAACAACCAAAGCAGCAAAACTTTAAGGCCAAAGGAAAACAGTTCAAGAAACAGGCTCGTAGTAGTTCTTCTAGTTCTGGTAGTCAGCGTGGAAGTTCAGTTGGGTCCCCAGGTGGAGTATTTTGTGATCGTTGTGGTGGTAAGCATTTCAGCACTCAGTGAACGGGAGTTCATGGATCTTGTAATATCTGTGGGCAAGTTTGACATTATGCTAGAGTATGTCCGAACGCAGCAAGTCAACAATTTCAGCAACCTCAGTTTGGTCAGGGTTTTAGAGGACAAGCAACTAGACCTTTTGTACCGACTCAGTCTTTTCAGCAGTCTAGCTATCCTCAGCATAGAGGTTCGGTACAACAGCGATTTCTAGGGCCACAGCAGGCTCGAGTTCATGCTCTAACTCAGGATCAGGTTCAAGACGCACCGGGCGGAGTTATCGCAGGTATCTGTCTTATTTTTAATCATCCTGCACGTATACTGATAGACACAGGAGCATCTCATTCATTTGTATCTGTTGTATTTGTTGATGAGCATGAGATTGCTGCTACTCCGTTGATAGATACTGTGTCAGTCTCTACTCCTGCCGGTGTATGCTTGATGTCTCATGAGATAATTCTGAATTGTGTGATTAGATTCGATGATAATATTATGATAACTAATCTCATCAAGCTAGATATGTCTGACTTTGACTGTATTCTGGGAATGGATACTCTGTGTAATTATCGAGCTACCGTTGATTGTTTCCATGGAGTTGTCAGATTCAGACCGTATTATGGCAGTAAATGGAGTTTTTACGGTAGTGATTCACAATCACGTATTCCATTAGTGTCAGCAATGAAAATGTTTAGAATCTTGTCGACAGGAAATGAAGGATTCATGATCTATGCAGTTGATGCGACACATGGAAAAAGATTTGAAGTTTCTGATATTCCTGTTGTCAAAGAATTCCCTGATGTATTTCCCGATGAAATTCCAGGATTTCCACCCTAGAGGGAAATCGATTTTAGCATTGAGTTGGTGTCCGGGACAAATCCTATTTCTAGAGCACCATACTGTTTGGCTCCAGCGGAATTGAAAGAACTCAAAGAGCAATTACAGGACTTACTGGAAAAAGGCTATATTAGACCAAGTATGTCACCTTGGGGAGCTCCGGAATTTTTTGTGAAGAAGAAAGACGGAACGATGAGAATGTGCATTGATTACAAGAAGTTGAACAAAGCTACTGTGAAGAATAAGTATCATCTGCCGCGTATCGATGACTTATTTGATCAGTTGCAGGGTACATCAGTGTATTCAAAGATCGATCTTCGTTCTGGCTACCATCAGCTTCGAGTTCGAGAGGAAGATGTTCCGATGACAGCATTTCAAACACGTTATGGGCATTATGAATTTCTAGTTATGCCTTTTGGATTGACTAATGCTCCTGCGGTTTTTATGGATTTGATGAATCGTGTTTTTCGAGAATTTATAGACAGATTTGTTATTGTCTTCATAGATGACATTCCGATTTATTCAAAAACAAAGAAGGAGCATCGAGAACATTTAAGGTTGGTCCTCCAGACACTCAGAGCAGCGCAATTGTATGCAAAATTTTCTAAATGTGAATTCTGGCTGGATAGAGTAGTATTTCTGGGTCATGTTATATCAGCTCAAGGAGTATCAGTGGATCCTAGTAAAGTGGAAGCTGTTATCAATTGGCCAACACCGACGAATATTTCCGATATTCACAGTTTCTTAGGTTTAGCAGGATATTATAGACGTTTTATTTAAGGATTTTCTATTATAGCCAGGCCTATGACTCAATTAACGCAAAAAGATCGACGTTTTGTGTGGCTGATGAATGTGAGTCAAGTTTTCAGACTTTGAAGGAAAAGTTGACAACAGCTCCAGTGCTAGCTTTGCCATCAGGCTCAGTTGGATATGTTGTTTGTTCAGATGCATCTCTAAATGGACTTGGTTGTGTTCTAATGCAAAATGGGCATGATTGCATATGCTTCTCGTCAGTTGAAGCCGCATGAGACCCGATATCCAGTTCATGACTTAGAGTTGGCTGCCATTGTGTTTGCATTGAAGTTATGGCGCCATTATCTGTACGGTGAGCAGTTTGTGATTTATTCGGATCACAAGAGTCTTAAATATCTTTTCTCACAGCCTGACTTGAACATGAGACAACGTCGATGGATGGAGTTACTTAAAGACTTTGATTGTGAGATTCAGTATCAACCAGGGCGAATGAATCTTGTTGCCGATGCTCTCAGCAGGAAAGTTCAGAATGCTATGCTAACATGTTTGACTATCTCTAAAGTTCACGAGCACTTGGGAACTTCAGGATGGACTTATCAGATCATTGGAGACTATTTTATAGTGTCATCTATTCAAGTCGAGCCACAGATTTTGTCTAGAATCAAAGCAGCACAGAAGACCGATCCACATATTCATAGATTGAAAGAATTGTCTCGAACAGGTCAGACAGAAAAGTTTAGTGTTGCTTCAGATGGTAGTCTACGCTTTAATGGTAGACTTGTGGTTCCTAATTTGATAAATCTGAAAGAAGCTATACTAAGAGAATCACATTGTAGTCGACACAGTATTCATCCAGGAATTCGAAAGATGTATCATACCTTGAGAGCTCATTATTGGTGGGAAGGTATAAAGAAAGATATTTCTCATTTTGTGGCTAAATGTTTAACGTGTCAACAAGTTAAAGCCGAGAGAATGAGACCTGGTGGAATGTTACATAGTCTTGAAGTGCCGCAGTGGAACTGGGAGTACATTGCTATGGATTTTGTGACACATTTACCTCGTTCTAATCGTGGTTGTGATGCAATTTGGGTGATTGTTGATAGATTGTCTAAATCAGCTCATTTTATTCCGTATGATCAGACTTATACTTATTTGAAAATGGCGAAACTGTACATTGATCATATAGTAAGATTTCATGGTGTGCCAGTAACCATAGTATCCGATCGTGATCCAAGATTTGCTTCGAAGTTTTGGGGAAGTTTGCAATCAGCTTTGGGTTCAAAGTTGGCTATGAGCACTGCCTATCACCCACAGACAGATGGTCAGTCAGAAAGAACCATTCAAACGCTTGAAGATGGGTTACGAGCAGTAGTAATGGATTTCAAATGTGGTTGGCAAGAATCATTATCTTTGGTTGAATTCTCTTATAATAATAGTTTTCAGGCAACAATCGGTATGGCACCATTTGAAGCTTTGTATGGAAGAAAGTGCAGATCTCCGATATGTTGGGAAGATGTAGGAGAAAGACAGATGTCAAGACCAGAATTTATTCAAGAAATGAAAGATAAAGTTGAATTGATCAGGAAAAGGATGAAAGCAGCCCAAGATCGCCAAGCCAGTTATGCTAATAAAAGGCGTAGACTTTTAGAGTTCCAAGTGGGCGATTATGTTTTCTTGAAAGTATCACCATTCCGGGGTACTATGAGATTTGGACATAAAGGGAAGTTAGCTCCGCGTTATATTGGTCCGTATGTGATTGTTGAGAGGATTGGCACATTGGCGTATCGTTTGGATTTGCCGCAGAGTTTGTCTTTGATACATAATGTGTTTCATGTATCTATGTTGCGGAAGAATGAGCCAGATCCGTCTCATATCTTGAATGTTGAAGATGTGGAGTTGGACAATTCTCTTAGCTATCTAGAACATCCAGTGCAAATTTTGGACCGCAAAGAAAGACAGCTCAGGAGCAAGACGATTCCACTAGTTTTGGTACAGTGGAGTAGGCATGGAAGAGAAGAATCTATATTGGAATTAGAGGCAAAGATGCGACAAGAATGGCCTCATTTGTTTGAGAATGTAATGAATTACGCGATGTATTCTGAATTTCCTATGTATTATCAGATGTAATGTAGTGGATATCAGTGTTGTGTTTGTTAGATTTCGAGGACAAAATCTTTTATTAGTGGTGGAGAATGTGAGGCCCAATAAAAATAAGTAAGCCTAGCCCATTTCCCCTTTTTATTTAATAAAAAACCAAACCCATTTGATACAAGTCATCAGATCGCTCATTTCCAGAAAAGTTCTTCCCCAGCCTTGCCCGTCGTTCTCTCCGTCTTTCTGCTTCAATCGTGCAGCGTCCCAGCGGCCATAAATTTTGTGCAGTAGGTTATCACTTTTCTTCCTCCATTCTATTAGCTTCTTTATTGCTATGAATTGGAAGGTATCGAGTTCGATCGACCCTGTTTCCAGCAACTGTGCATGAGCTTCGATTCGGATTTAGGTAAGCTTTCGGCTTCGAATTTTGGTTGTTCTTGGTGTATTAGTTTATAAAAGTGAAGAATTGAGCTTTTTCCCTAATTTTCAGCTAGGTTTCAGGCGTGAACAATATTTCCGGCGACTTGTTCCGGCGAGCCACCTTTGCGAAATTACCGTTGTGCATTCTAGCCTCGAGTATTGAGGTATTAAGCTTGAATTCAAGATTTTGAAGGGTTTTATAAGCTGTCCGGAATTCGATTTTTAACCGAGCCGATTTAGTTTGTTTTAGTCGGTTAGAATGCATTATATTGAAGTGTATAGCGGATTTATATTGTAGGTTTTATCGTTGGACGAGTTTATCCGATATTCCTTAAGATTTTCTGTGGTATTGTAAGCTATAGTTGAGGTACGCTCAAACTTATATTATTATGACGCTTATATTGGCGTGTAAGAATATTCGGTGAATGTTGTTTGCTATTATGTGCTTTGAATGTTTGTTCTGATGCATTCATGCATTAATTGTGTTGGCATAACATATTGACCCTTGACTCCTTTGACGGCTATTTATGTTGATTCTGTTGAGATATATTGAGTCATCAGAGAGACGAGTGGGTTAGGATTAGCCACATTCCCAGATGACAAGCTAGGGACGAACGACTTAGCTACTCGCATTCCCGATGCTACGTGCATGGACGAGCGGCGATTTGATGCTGTATTCCTGGCATGGGTGGCCACTGTTACTGTTGATGATGCTATTCGTTTGGACTCCATTTGGTATCCGTTATTCCATTGTTACCATTCATGCATCGTATAGCATTGCATTTACTTGATATTATTACATGTCTTTTATATACGTCGTGATTTTACTGATTTGTCGTACTGGGGTCCGACCCCTGTTTTCTTTTGATGTTGTGGTTGTTTTTGATGACTTAGCAGGTCATTCCAGGGGTTTTGACGCGTCTGATGGAGCGTTAGCGAGTGGTACCCAGTAGTTGGTTGGTTGGTGTCAGAGTTCCTAGTATTTATATATATTATGCTGGTTTGATACATTTGCCAGGGAGATGCCCTGTGTAGCTGTATGGTTATGTTTTTATGTTGTTTGGATTTTATTTGTGGTATGTTGTGTCTAGTCCTGGCCAGTGCGGCTGTAGGATGTTTGTTGGGTTGATTGTGAAACTGATGTTATTTTCGAGCGTATATTGTTATTGTTGTGTTTTGAAATTTTTGGGATGTCCTACTTACGGAGAGGTCATGCCGAAATTTCTGTAGGTCCTAATGAACGTTTTAAACTCGTTTTCGCTGTTTACACCATTTAATACTTGTTGTTTGGTAATTAAATATTAATTAAGAGCACGGGCCCTGAAAATATTTTTGATATTATACATGTTATGGTAGGTGGTGTGAATTAGCTTTTTGACTATATTACTATAAAAAATTTAGAAATTTAAAAATTATATATATATTATTACTTTATATATTATGTGAAACTATGTATAGACATGTATACCCAAGTTTTTATGTGGTAAATGGTAAATATTGTTAGGTGTTTATTCAATTTTGTATGTAGTAAATGGTAAGTTTTGTTTATAATTTAAATGCGATAAATATGTCTGCATATTTGTATATATTTAATTGTATGGGTTCTTTTTTAAATGTGCGACAATTAATTAGGTATAACTTAAAAGAAAATAAATTTTTTTTTTGACGAAATAATATAAGAAACAATATATACTGTGAGTTTTTAAAGTAATAAGCAATTATGATGTGTTTGTGTAAGAAAAGATACAGGTGCTAAATATCGGGAGCAAAAATAATAGTATAATAGATATGAAAAAATGTAGGAGTTTAGTTTACGTATATGAATTATAAATCGGTGTAAAATGATATATTAAATGTAAGAATATATATATTCGAGAATGGTTAAAAGAGGATTATTTAATTTGGTTAAAATTTTTTACGCATGTTGTAATGTTTAAAGGTTTTATTTAATTTTGCTTAAAAAGTAGTGAAATCCACCGGTCTGATTGCATACAGGTAATAAGAATGAACGTGGAATAATCAGCTAAATATGCTGAGTAATATTAAATTTTTTTTTAAATGTGGCTGATAATAGGTGAATTGTTTTTATTTTTTGAATTTTTTTGTGTTTTAGGAATTTAAAACTGGGAATTATTTTGATTAAGGAGTAATGTTTTCTACTGTATTTATCTTAAATATCTTATCAAAGGTGTAAATGTTAAGGTCTGATTAAAGCATATGTGATATATTTGCCTATCTATGGGATAAGAATAAAGCATATATACTCCACGTACGTTTGAAGGTACTAATATTTCTGAAAGTTTAGTGATGGTCATGGTTTATATATCCATTCTATCTTTTTTATATCTAAGTTTATATTTTTTCGAAATATTTAATGATATATATTGTTTGAATAATGGTGTTTGAAGAAAATAAGGTATGACATTTATTTGTCAATTTAATTATTATAGACAAAATTTATTGCTAAGCCTGGATGAAGTTAGACTGTACGTGTCTAGATGTAATAGATAGGAATCAATATATTAAGACAAATTAAAAAATGAGTATTCTATATACACCCGTGTAAGAACAATTTTTTTTAATGTTAAAAAAAATTTATAGGGTTAGTAATAAGTAGATTTTATATATATATTTGATTTTTTTAAATTGAATTTGATATTTATATTTTTTGAAAAATAGAAGTCTTTAGGTTGTTTAGATCATGAAGTGTGTGCAAAAGTATGTAGATACTTAAAGGGTTTTTTATGTAGTTATAAACCAAAAGTTTCATGTTTTAAGTTTTTGTAAGTATCAATATTTTTTGTAAAGCTAAGAAACAAGCTCTACGTGACTGAATTTTACAATCAAAATATTAATAAAGTCTAAACATAAGTCTAAACAACATAGCAACATGTTATTTTACATACATTATATGTAATTTATTTAAGTAGCGCATACTTAGAAAACAAAAAAAACTTAGTTATGTTTCTATTATCGCAATCTTACTTCAGTCCTCATTGCTGTCTGTGGGATTGTACCTGAAGAAAACAAATCCAATAATAAGGTGAGCTACATTCTAATTTATTAACTGATGCTCAATTGTAGAAATTTAACTTATTATAAATAAAAAAAGCTTGCAAATTTATTCATATCGTTTCAGCTTATTAGAAATAAGTACGTGCTGAAAATGTGGAGCTTTTGTTAAATCTTTTTCTTCTACTAAGGAAGAGAAACTATTATTTTTAGGAAATCATAAATAACAACAGATTTGTAAAAGTTAGAGCATATATTGATATTTACTTAGCATATCCATACTTCAAAGGTTAGATATAGCATTTATTGACTAAAATTAGAAAGAAACTAAACACATTAGCCATTAGCTAGGTCATTAATAAAATGGTAAATTACATCTATGCTAATATATTTAAAAAAAGATACATTAAACAAAAGCAAATAATATAACAAAAACATTAGAAAAGTTATTTACGTATTGCAAAAGGAAAAAGGTGACTACGTGCAAAAAATAAAATTAAAACAATTTCAACACATGTAGGTTATGTATAATAAATCTGTATTATTAACAGGTTGATGTAAATGTTTTTGAATCAAAAGATTTCTAGATTCTGAGATAGCTATTCTAGTAGATGTTTAATATACATACTGGGTTTGTCGGGTAATGTTGACACCTTGTTCTGTCTCAATATCAGCTGCATAATCTAGTAGAAGAAAAAGATTTGATTCCATGGTAAGTATTCTTCGTAAGATGATGGCCCATACCGGATTTGAGTAAAATCTTTTTATTAGTTCTTCGACTTATTTTTGAAAGAGAGAGTTGTAGTGACATTGGGTGCAATCGATACAATCACAGTACTGATTGTTTCCCATTGGATTTGTTTTAGAAATAGTATGTTAGATAGTGAAAGAAAAATATTCAGATGTTAAAGCAAATATGTGTAAAATGATAGAGGACAGTTAAGCTTATATATATCATATGGAGAGAGGTGAGTCATATAGATGATTAATGACACATGGTATTAATGTTTGTAGCCAGATCAACACAAGTAATTTAGATGGTTTAAATTGTTGACATGTGTGAGGGTATAATTTATTGTTTTATAATGTACGTCTTAGTCACTGTATTATTGATAATATGTGTGACACGTCTTGTGGTTTAGAAGAGATAGGAATTAGTTTCTTATTTTAAGTGTTACTAAAGTAAAATTTAATGCAAAAAAATAGAAAACAGTAATTTATATTTAAATTCTGATGAAATTTTATTTAAGAAGATATTGAATGTACCAGGCATTCTGATCTTATAAGCAGTTTTATACATGAATGGAGATTTTGGAAATTAGTAACAGATTTAGAGTCATTTAATAAAAAATTAGTTTGACATTTGATAGTGTTCCTTAAGTATGTTTCCTAGATATATTTTTTTTACCAACATGTTTTGCTAAGTTTGACATGCTAAATACGTAAGTTGCATAAAACAAAAGAAAGTGACGGTATATACCTGATATATTGAGCGCTAGCAGCTGTTATTTAAGCCATCAGTTTCGGCATCATGGAAATCATCATCCATAGATTGGCGTGGTGAAGTGGGTTGCATTTGACGTTGGGGTGGCCAGAGTGGTGGTGGGGGAAAGGGTATATCTGCTGGAGTGTTTGGTGGAATGTGTTGTGCAAGTGCTGATGTAAAGTTAACCATGTAAGTCATGAATGTGATTGTAGATTGCCTGTGCTCCGCTAGTTCTTCACGTTGTGCTTTGATGTCTTGTTCAATTTTTGTTATTCGGTCTCCTACACTTGTTCTGTTCATTGCCGGTAGTCGTGGTCCTCGGCGATCTTTGGCACGTTGGTTGTATGCTGCTTTTTCTTCGCGTCTGGTGTCTTCTGCTAATCCATGGAACAACCTTTGATGACATACAATGATTGGTGCTTTTGCTTTTAAAATTTGCTCATCTGAACCCTTTGTTACACCGGCACTCTGGCACAGCTCAGTGACAATATGCGGACAAGGGAGGCCAATAGTGATGAGACTTTTACTTGTACGCATTATTGAACCATGAATGAGTTTACCTAAATCCACTAATTTACCTGTTATAGTAGCATGTACCAAAGCAACTTTGTCTCTTGTAATTTCAGTTTGGTGCGTTGAAGGTAGTATTTTTGCAAGAATGAATGATGCCCAACTATTTGGGTCACGAAGCATCTCAGATTTTTTTAATGTGACTGGGATTCCCTGATTGGTTCTCCATTCTGCTCCATGTACACATAGGTCTTTGATCATCATAGTATAATCTAGATTTCCAGCTATGTATTGAGTATATTCATCATCATCGAGAATTGGTAGATTGTAAACCATGTTTACGGTAGTTGAGTCAAATACTACCATTTTGCCTCGAACCAAAACTTTATGATCTTAATGCTTGACATGTAAATTTGCGTAAAACTCACGGACGATCGAAACAGCGTCTACTGGTGATTTGGCTAGTTCTACCCATCCTCGTTTTACAATTTCTTCCACTAAACAATAATCAGGGCTGGACACAGGGACGGATCCAGGAATAAAAGTTGGGGGAGGGGGGGGGGGGGGGCTTGAAGTCAATATGATAAGTTATATATTATTAAAAAAAAATTTACATTATATCGTTCAACGAAGTTGTGCCCTACGAGATTTTAAAACATAAAATTCATCAATAATAGAATTTACATCAATATGTTTAGCTAAATCTCGTTCAATATAGAGTGTCAAACAATCGGCAAGAAAGTCATCCTCCATTTTATTGCGAAGTGCCGTCTTCACATGCTTCATTGCTGAAAAAGCCCGCTCAGTAGTGGCAGTAGACACAGGTAATGTCAAAACAAGATGAATCAATCTAGTCAACATAACATAAACACTTGACCGTCTACTCTCGGTCAATTGCTGACACAACTCAACAAGTGTAGAAACCTTTAAATTCTGCATCACATCAAGTTTATAATGTATCAATTCATACTCCAAAGCAACAATTTCTTGATCTGTGAAATCTCCAGGATAAAACTTCTTCGCAAGCTTGCAAATATCATCACTGTTAAATGAGTCAAATGAATTTTTAGGATCTAAAGCTGTACTAAGAGAAAGAAGTTCCACCGATGACTCATTGAACCGAGTATTTAACTCCATCAAAATGAAATCTATTGCTGCATTAAAAACATCAAAGTGGTAATGATGTTCTATTGTAGTTTGCCGACAGGAACATCCAATCTTATATAGACAATCAAGGTCAGGTACATCAATTTCATTTCTTGAGCAAAAAACTTTAACTTCCTGAAGAAATTCATTCCACCCACATTCTCTAAATTCTTGAAGGCAAGTTTTGGTAGTAGTGACAAATGTGATAGCAGTCAAAATGTCTTGAGATTTTCTTTGAAGAATTTGACAAAGAGTATCTGTTGTTCTCATAATTTTATGCATTAAGTGCAAAATAAACACAAATTCAAAGCTTGCCATGTTTCTGTAAATCCCCCGAACTTCAGCCTTAACTCTTCCATTTGGAGAATAATCACTGAGAACTTCAAAAACTTTGCAAGTTGCAGTATACATACCTATCAAGCTTTTTAGCGAATCATAGTGATAACTCCAACGAGTAGCTCCTGCTCGTAGCAAATTACCAATCTGGTTTGCACCACTTCCAGAATCACGTTCTCCAATTGACAACATATACTCAATTTCATTTCTCTGTGCAGTATGTAATTCAGCAATGCGCTTAGTAGAAGAAGTGACAATATTAACAATATTGTCCAAATGAGAAAAGAATTCCCAAATAACACTAACATCCTTAGCTGCAGAAACCAATGTCAGTTGTAAACGATGTGCAAAACAGTGGACATAGTATGCATAGGGACAATCTTTGAGAAATAATGCTTGAAGTCCATTCCACGCTCCACGCATATTGCTAGCACCATCATATCCTTGGCCTCTGATTTTCTTAACATGGAGATCATGATGAACAAGAACATTTGATATCTCATTTTTCAAATTCATTGAGGTAGTGTCACTAACACTTTTGATGGCAAAAAATCTTTTTGTCAAAATCCCATGATTGTTCACAAACCTCAATATAATGGCCATTTGCTCTCGTTTAGATATATCTCGGGCTTCATCAACAAGAATACAGAAGTATTTATCTCCAACTTCTTCACGAACCATCTGTCGTACTCTATTGGCCATAATATGTAAAATCTCTTTCTGAATTTCTGGAGCGATATATTGGGCATTTTTTGGAGCATTCTCAAGCACAACTTCATCAATTTCTATATTCATTTTTGCAAAAGCCTTCACCAATTCAAGAAAATTTCCACGATTAGATGAAGATAGAGATTCATCGTTACCTCTAAAAGCACAACCTTGAAGTGCTAGCCAACGAACAGCTACAATTGAGGTGCTCAAACGCAGACGATTTTTCTCTTTTTCCTCTTTAGATTGTGCATGCATCACTTTATCAATATGTTGTGAGGGCCTCATCAAATTTTCAGCCATTCTCTCACACATAGTATGAGGTGAAGAAGCTGCAGAACCAATATGGGCAAGAAAAGCACATGTTTTTCCTTGGTTTACCCTTTTCCAATTGTCAAATCCTTCATTGACCAATGCCGAGATATTAGATGAATTAACATCATTCAGGAAATGAAAACAATAGAAACAATATGCCTTATTTGTTGAAGGCGAATACTCCAACCAATAAAATTTCTGAAACCATTTTTTCTGAAAACGACGATTCTGGCTTCCAAATTTTGTACCTGGATACTCCAACATATCTGGTTGATAAGGCCCCATATTTAGATATGAACGTCTTATCTCATCTCGTACATTAACATGATATTCACATATCTGTTTTCTTTTTCCTGGATCTCGTTCAATAAAAGTAGACGAAGACTGATGATCGTCTCTAGGAGAGGAACATGAAGGAATTTGGATATTGGGAAATAGAAGACTTTCACTGGATTGATGTTGCATTGTAAGGACCGTAGGAATTGAAGTATCTTCACTAGCTTGACGATCACTCTTCTTAAAGAAAGAGGATATCAATGTTTTTCCTTTCTTTGCAGCAGATTGATATTCCATTTTGAAATAGTTCAATTTATAATCCTAAACAAGAATAAAATAATTATTAACCAAATAAACAAGTAATAGTCACTCAACAACTCAACAACAAACAATCAAGAAACCACAAATCACACACAGAGAAGCTATAAAAAACAAAATAAAAAATGTATAGCCGATTCTTACATGGATTGTTGCCTTGCCGATGAGCAATTTGATTTCTTCGGGAGTCCGCAATTCTATTCTGTCGCTAAAGGGCTTGTGACTTGGGAGAGAAATTTTGTAGAATTGAGGTGGGGCGGATCAGAAGATAAATTTGGTCTCATCCTTGTAAATGGACGGGACTTGATTGGACTAAGACATTGATGTACGACGGTTTTTAAAACAACCGTTAGCGACAGTTTTTCAAAAAACAGTCGCTAATAGCGACTGTTATTAGCGACTGTTTGAATAAACCGTCACTAGTAGCGACGGTGCAATTAAAACCGTCGCCGATTCAGATCGGCGGCGGTTTTACTAAAACCGTCGCAAATATTAGCGACGGTTTTTGAAAAACCGTCGCTAAATTATTAAAAAAGTGGGCTGGGCTACAGCCCAGTACAGCCCTAGAATACATCCGTCTCTGGCTGGACATGTCTATTCCTCTTTCTTTAATAAGTGGTCGGGTTAATGTGCTTTCATAAATCCTTTGGGCTTCCGCATTCCAAAATTTGTGTTTGTCATAGCAATGAGATGAGGACGAAGCATTTCTCTTGGATTTTTTTTTTCAGGAGGCATAATTCTTAGAAAATAATTTAAAGGAGTAGCAACAATTAGACCTAAAAATTTGCAAAACAATAGATTGCATAAACCTGTAAATTTTGTATATAAATTTTCAAAGAATGTGGGTTTACCTTAGAAAATGTTACTGGAAAGAGATGGGCAACAAAGCTGAAGTTCCAGTAGGCGGCGTTGCGTTCGAGAATCTTGGAGGCTGTGTTGAGCGGCTGGTGTTTGGGCTCGCTGAATGGGTTTTATTCAACAGTAGGATTAGTGGGAAGGTGGAATTCCAATGGCGGCTATTGAAGGGGAGAGGAGAAGGGTATATGAAAAAGGGGGTTTTTTGGTAGAGTGAGAGGGAAAACGCTTTTTTGTGTGTTTTTTTCAGAAGAGGATTTGTGCTTTTGTGCTTTTTTAATGGGGTAATACGAGGTTAAATATGTAATTTTATAGGGTAGTGGGCGTGCATATGCGCATCTTGAATGTGCTGGTGCGCGTACAATTCTGTGTGCGCCATGTAAAAAAAAGAGCGCTAGTTCGTGGATATAGTGCGCAGTGGTGTGCATATCTCTGTATTTTGTGCTTTTTTGTGTTGTGCTACTGCACGGGTATATCGCGTCACAATACGCATGGCTCGGGGTTTTCTTAGGAAGGGATGTACATGTCTGCAAGTGTTTAACCTCCAAGCGCGAAAAATTTTCTGAAATTTTTTTCATTTGTTCAGTGCGCAGGGGCACTCTTTCATCGCGTTATGACGCAGTAGCTACTGGAAGAGTGAAGGGTTAGGGTTTGTGCACATGCGAACTTTAAGTGTGCTGATGCGCACATGTTGCTGCGGCTTACATCAAAGAAAAATGTGCTGGTACGTGTGTATGTGGTGTAGTGGCGCGTGTGTCTCTGTAATTTGTGAATTTTGCAGCGTGCTATTGCGCGGGTATAGCGTGCCGTCGCACACATGTATCTGGATTTTCCTCAGAGGAGATGCGCGCCTTTACAAGAATTTATCACGCAGTAGACCATTTTTCCTCCTGCCTTGCGCGGGTGCGCTTCATTGGTACGCAATGGCTCTTTGCCTACTGAGAAAGAAGCGTGATTTTTTTTCCCCATTTAATATTAGCAAATAAAAGGTTTTATAAATTAGTGCATGTGCATATATAGATTTGTGTACCTAGGATGCGTACACCTGTGCATTTATATCGTCCCGTTGTGCGATAGTAGTTGTAAAATTTTTGCTTCGATCGGATGATATTTTTTACCTTTTCTCTAAATAGTATTAATGACATATACATTCCATTGTCAAATATTTAATCAATAATTTCTAGTTTTAAATATGCCTTCTCCCTTTGATTAGATTTTCTTAATAGAATGGATATCACTAAAGTTTGTAAATGGATATGTTAGTATTATAGCACAATATATATTTATTTAGGAGTTAATTTGTAGCTACTTGTTTTAATAAGGCGTTATGTTTGTTTTCATAGTTTTAAGAATGGCTTTCTATGTATTTTTTTTAATTCTTGTGGTAAATAATTTTTTTCCCTAGTTATTATATAATATTTACCCTAAAATAAAGACATATAATACCAAAAAGCACGGTTGTTTTTTTTTAAAAGTTTATATTAACCTCATTTTCAGAACAACAATGTTTTCTATAGATACAATCCAAGAGCAAGAAATAGTTTAAATTATACGGCATATTTTAGCAAAGGGAAAATGTTCATAAAAATCTAAGATGTAAAAGAAGATGTATATATGCATGCCTTAAAGACTAAATGGAATTTTAAAGGCCTGTTATGATGTTAGTCTTAAAACAAAATGTTAGCATATGGTTAACAAATATAGTAGAATATAACAGCCACAAGCACAAAAAGTACAGGTTTCAAAATACATATTGGATTTTTTTATCTACGGATGTTATTTAGTCTTGTTTTACATGTTTTTTACTTTCATAAAAAACCTCTTGGCGTTCTAATTTTCTTTTACCTGTTGAACTGGATGGTTGTGCTTTAATATCTGTTTCAAAGTGTTCTTTTTGCATTGCAAAGCTGCTTTCTTGGGATTCAGATACAACCACGTTTGCCTCTAACAAGCCCTCAGCTTTGGAGCAAGAACCTTTATCTTCATAGCTGTGCGAGGCTGATGATGATTCTGTCGCTGGTAGACATGCGATAACTGTGTTTCAAAAAAAAAATTTCCCTCTTGTTTTGTTCCACGACGTCCTTAGTTGGAAAAGGAATTGTGAGTCTTGTAATTTTTGATTGAAAATATCAGAGCAAAATGGCATTTCCTGTGGGCAATAAGATAAATACTATTAAGCAAGCATGGGAGGTTATGTATTAGTAAGAACTAAATGCCGAAGAAGTTACCTTTTCCTCAGCTTCGATTAAGTCTTCTCCTGACATACATAACAACATGGTTGCTTGTTTGTGCTCAACATAAGCATATAAAGTCCCAGTACCATCAAACAATTCTGCCTGGAATCGTAACCTATACATACGTCATAGGTAAGATAGCATGTTTTTCGTAAGTTCAGGTATACAATTTATATAAGCTACTTACAGCGGTTTTGGACTTGGAAATTCATGGTTGCAACAAAAACATGTGAACTCCTATTTGTATGCACCACCACAAGCTTTAGAGCAACCTGGACAAGCCAGAAAGTATACACAACTCTCCGAATTTTTTATTGTTATCCTAGCCTTGATCCAAAATGATTTTACCTGAAAATTAAAATGTGTCTACGTTTCAAACTACTTATATTGACTATAAAGGTTGATAAATAAGTGGAAAAATAAATGCAGACTTACTACTTCGTTAAGGCTTAAGATCTGACTGATTTTGCGTATCTGGGAGTCAAATGGTTGGGCTATCTCTTGGTTTGCTTTATCATACAATTTTGAGAAACAACAAGTTCTATATATTCTTTATTGACTTGCAGCCTACACAGAAGGAGTTTAATTAAATGTTTATTCTTGAGAACATATAGAGGAGGGTAAATATGATGAAAAAATATGAAGTCAAATATAAATACGATAAATGCATAAACAAATACAACAAGATAAATGTGGGTTTAGCAGAACTAATTGTTTGTGGTTTGTTACCTATAAGTTGTTTTAACACAATGCAATGGTATGCCGATGTCTTGCCCAATTATGGTAACAACACAACACACCTGTTTACTGAGTGCAGGCACAATATAAGGTAGGGAAACCAAAGAGAAAAAATCATTTCATATAGTAAATTTACGAGAAATAAATGCAGATAAACTTAAATGTATAAAATAACATGAGCAGTAATGATGGCATTAGTTACCAGCGTTTTAGTAGTTCAGCCTGTTGTATTGGAGGATCAAATAAGATTGTACTGTTTGGTACTGTGCCAATAGATAAGCCTACGATAATAACACATTTATATGAGTTAAAGCAAATGTTATTAGGTACAAAATGCTAAAATGATTGAGACAATATGTAATATTTTGGGAAAAGCAATGTTTTTTTTTTGGCGCAATGAAATCAGATAGAAATGGGCGTACCGTAAAAGGTGTTAACAGAAAGTCGCATCCCTGAAATGACAGGAAGGGTGTGTACATTTTACGTCAAAAAAGTGCTTCAGTTTGGAGGAATTCTTCCCATAGATTGAGAATTAATGGTCTACGCATATTCAGTTGAGAAAACAATTACTCTCTGTTTTAGGTAATTAACTACACAAAATAAAAGAAAGCAATAAATACTCATTGTTTTTCCTAAGCAATCTTCGGCAAAACAGCCAATATTCTGTATTTTTTGTACGAAGTAGCTTACTCTTCGTTAACGACTACAAACTCTTGTAGATTCCTTTTTGTCTTCTCAATGAACCGTGGAGGGAAAACATGAATCACGCTGCATAATAAGTGTGAAAAAATGAATCACATGAATAAATTCAGATATAAGGTTGTTGTATGGGGTAGGAGGAAAAGTGAAAGAAGAACTTAGCTGATTTGTTTGCTTGACACATCTGCTAACTCAGGGCATTGTGCAAATGTTGTTAATGGGTAAGCTTGTTCAGTGGGTAGCTGTTCTTCTTCATTTGCAAGCTTTATATATGTACTTCTACCAAGCGACATTTGATATTTCGCAGAAGCAAAAACTGGTGCATTGCTAGTTATTTCTTTAATTTTAGCATTCCCGATGTAGTACGTTTCGTATAACTGAAGTAATCTATCCAACTGCTCGACGTCTTGGTCATATATTATACCTTGCATGGTTCCATTCTATGAACATAAAAAAATAAAGTAAAAAGAGTTTCAAAGTTAAATTTTGTCGAAGGAATACAATTTCCTTTACCTCTTTGTCTACGAGAACAAGTTTTTGATGTCTTCCCCATTTTAAAAAACAGATTGGAGTTTTTTCAGAAACCAATACTTTGACAAACCAGTTGCGGAAATCTGGCCTCAGCTTTACTAAAGTTGTACATTTTTCTTCTAATGGCCTAAATGTAAGGAAATAAGAAAAGCAATATTCATGAATAATTCACTTATAAATACGCAGAAAGTATCTGACAAAAGCGTTCTAATTCCGAAATGTACAGAATGTGGAATAAATTTTTTTATAGAACTAATAATATCATTTTAATTAATGCTATAAGGTACATACATGAAAACCTATTATACTTCCACAAATAATAAATTCGCTAATGAAAACATAAGAAACATAATAGCTAACCTGCATCAATAAATATTTGCAGCATCCAAAAATTCACGATATACAACATTTTTTGTGCAGGTAATGTTTTGAGCTAATGGTGTTGATGGCCTAGTTAATACTTTCACTTGATCTATAGTCTTAGCTCTTTATGAATGGAATGTTTATGCGAGATGGGATTTTGATTTCATTATCTTTGTTACTGGGCTCAATACCATTACCTACTTTCGACAACCATGATGAAAATCAGAATCAAATAATGCACACATATTTATTTCGAGTTTTATTCTACTTAACTGACTCCATAACGGTGACATGACAATAGAAGAATCTATGATATCACCCTTAGTGCTATTTAGAATAACAGGCAATGTATGACGGAAATCACCTCCAAGCACAACAAGTTTACCGCCAAATAACATTTTTGAATCCATAATGTCTTGTAACATTTCATTAAATTTTTCAAGAGTACTACGCCGAGCCATCGTAGCTTCATCCCAAATAATGAGTTTTGCAAGTTTTATTAAATGTGCTAATGCGCTTTGTTTACTAATGCTACATGATTTGCTTTCTTCTAGAGGAATTTTAAATCTTGTATGTGAAGTAGGGCCTCCTGGAAGCAAAGATGCTGCAACCCTTGAAGTTGCTGTAGCAATTGATACGTGGCCAGCTGATCGAATTGTAGCAAGAAGCGATTTATATAGAAAAGTTTTTCCAGTACCTCCGGGGCCATCAATAAAGAAAGCTGCGGGCAAATCATTGTAAACATGATGTAAGATTCGATTGTAAGCATTCTTTTGTTCTAAATTTAATTGGCCAACAGCTGATAAGTCGTCTGCAGGTATAACAATGTCGTGTTCAGTTTGTAACTCTTTTTCTAAGCTATCATCGAAAATTTGGCTAACATCTTTGTTTATATGTAAGAAGTCATCCAATTTTTTTCCCATTGAGTAAAGATAATTGTTAACTATGTCTAAAACTTTGTGGCTGATTACATCTGGAGTAAGATATTTGTTTTGAGAGAAATCTTCTGAAAGAAAATCTTGATATTTTAACCATAGCTGGATAGGATTTTTTGGGGAACAAAAAACAAGAACGGTAGCAAACAATTGACGCAAAGTATTAGGCATTAGATAAACAGCTGCTTCTTCAATACATAGATCAGCAGTATTTTCACTTTCTATTAGGCCTAACATTTGTGCAGCTTCTTTAAATATTGTAAAAGTTACCTTATTGACTATTCTTAAAGCTGTAAAAGAAGATGGTTTTCTAACATGCATTAGCAGCAATTTCAAATAAAACTTTTCATTGTCTGAAGGACGGCAGCTAAAAATTCGGCCTATGACCTCCTTCTTTTTAAGGGGTTCTCACTCTTTGGAGCCGTTGTGCCAAGTAAAATATTCAGGAAATTCTACATACAAGCAATTTAGATTTTGAGCGTAGTTGTTATATTTGTTCATATGGAAAAATTGTGTTAACATGGTTTTTTTAAGCATTGGATTGTTTGCAGCGCTACACAATGATTGAGTAGTAGCAAATGTAACAACATGTTCATTTTCTAAATGAATTGGTAAACATATAACAGACGGATATACATGGTTAAGATCAAAAAAGAAAATTCACCAAGCAGATTCAGGAGGTGATATCCATCTAGCAGATTGAAAATTCTTTGCTTCGTCAACAATATGATCTTGTTCATTCTCAAGCAATTTATATAAGATCTTGTCATGTCCTTTGTATATATACTTGTAGAAATATTTTATAGCTTGAATTGTTGAGCATATTTCGACATTAATGTGGCAATTAAATTTTGCAAGTAAATATGAATTGTAATGAACAACCCAACGGCTATCAAGTAATGCGCCCCTTATAGTAATAGCATGTTTGGTGTTTTGGCGCCGATATATCGGGTATGAATTTGTCTCATATCTAGTGCTATCTGAGAAATCTTTAGGGTAACTGTATTTGCAACAATTTTTTCTCATACAAGGACATGTTGGATTAAGTAAACCACATGGACCATGTATCATATGTTTAAGTACCAACGAAAACAAATATGGATTAGAATGTGCATCAGGCAACTTTGCACAAACAATTCTATCAACTGTCTCAGGATGAAACATTTTTGAAGCTTGATTTAAAATTATTAGAAAATGAGGATGAGGTAAACCTCTTTTTTGGAATTCTATTACGCTTGTGTAAGCAATAACATGCCCGAAAATATCTTTCTTAAATAGTTCATCTCTCAAAATTTGAAGCTTTGAATGAAAAATCCTAGATATTAAATCAGGTCTATTCTGGATTTCGTCAGAGGAAGAACAAAGAGCTTTTATTTCAGGCAAATTTGGATTTGATGTTATTGTCAGGTTTCCCATAACGTTTGACTAAAGTGATAACATCCATATATCTTTTACGCATATCTCTAGGGCCTCCAATGAACTATGTAGGTAATATTACACGTTTTCCAATGTCGGAGCCTATTTCACACCCTTGTGTAATGCTATCTAATAACCCATTGTAAACCTCATTTCGTAAACGATTTCGCATGTCTGAAGTTCTAAAAAATTCTAACCATGATGTTTCTATTTTAATATACATGTCTACTATGTATTACTGTAGAAGCCTACCGATATGCAATAAGAAAGACTTATCATTATCTCTTACTTGCAACTTGTAACAATAATACTCACGACACGATACTGTTGACCTTTAACTCCTGTTTTTTTCTGAAACACACAATGGAAAAGTATTTCTAAGTACAAAACACCATACCAATCATATAAAGGGCGTACAATGTTAAGTGGAAAATACCTTGTGCCTCACTATCTATAAAAGCTTTTGTGTTTGTTGCATTCCCTATGCAGTTGATTATTTGACCATCAGAAGTTGGCCTAGGATGCTTTTTTATTTGTTTTTTTATCTAATCTTTTAATGTTTCGATGCCAACCAGATTCCCCGTTCGGGAATATAAGAGGGTATTGCAAAGGGTCATAACAACCAAAGTATTGTTTAATTATTTGAGGGCAGTTGTTTTTTGGATACACTTGTATATGTTGGCCAATGTATTGATTTTCATCGTTAGCTTCTAACCACATTCCGGCAACCTGAGGAACAGTGGGTCGATTAAAAACCCGTTGATCAGTAGCAGGGTCAGCCAGCAGAGTAAGCTTATAGTCGCTTAGATTCTCAATGCTATTAAGGCTACGGAAAAATTTCCCAAACGGATTGTTTGCTAAGATGCATATTAATTTTTTCGTAAGAGTTTCCTTAAATTTTGAACTAATACACACGCGATTAGACAATTCATGTTCAGTGTCAAAAAAATACAATTGTAAGTTTTTTGGTTTTTCATTTTCTTGCGGGGTTAATTGATCTATGAAATGATAAAGCTGCCCTTGCACACGAAATGTATAAATTCCAGCATTTCTTCTAGAAAAAATCTCGTCGCAATGTACTCCCATTGAAGTGAAAGCAAACATGTTATTATAACTACGAACACACGTATTAAACTCCTTTGCATCATCATCATTACCAACATACAGTTGCACCAAATCAGAAGGCATTTCTGAAGACAAGAGATTTATTTCTCCCGAAGAACAACAAAATGTTGGTGGTTCAGCATATATACGCTTGGCACCACAATATTTACAATCTGGCACAACAGGAAGCACATCTGGAATGCTCGCTATACACATTAATAGGTCGGGCATAGTATTTTTTACATCAATCTTATGCAAAACATGTGCCTCATTTTTTTGGCGACGACAGATTTTTTTTTCTAGCCTACGATCGTTTGGACAAGCATATTTTTCTTTACGAGAGTTATTCGGCCTGTTTATATCAACTGCGATTTCTTTTCTTTGACGCGGCATCGTAGTTAATTCGTAATTTTAATCAATTTAAAATAACCAAATTTAACATTGTTAGCCTGCTAATATAAGAAAACGTAAAATAGATATGTCTATAACAAGCGAAAGCAAAAAAATATGAATTATAAACTATGGATTGCCAACACAAAAGCTAATAATTAAAAGCTTTTGTATAATAATAATAGTAGTAATAAACATGGGCAAAAAATCCAACATATGTAGCAACAGACCAAGATTGCTGGGATCTGAATTAACACCTTAGTAATAAAAGATCAAACCTGTACGCAACACGAGTAGAAGAAACGGCTTATTTGCTGAAACTTCTTAATGAGAGCAGTGCTACTTCAATATAGCACACCCAAATTAAACCTACATATATCAACAAAATCACAAATTAGTTAAACTAAGCAATTTAACAATTCAGCAGATAGCTAGCAGCCGAAGTAATTTAAAACCAGACACCATAAAACAAACAGAGCCTGAGTTCTTCAATATTTTCTAAAAACATTCGATTTTTTCCTTGTAAAAGCAGAGCAAGTTAAACATTTTCTCTATAAGGAAAATAGAAATGAATAAAATATCCTAAATGGCTTAGTTTGTCAACCATAACGAATCCGAATCTTTCAGGTGGATAACAAATATACTGGAACTCTTTAACAAGCACAGTAAAGGCTACAAATACACTATATCAAGTCACAGTTAGCTGATTTGGTTATCAGAAATAAGCACTAACGCGGATTAAAAAACCAAAAAATTCATAAATCATAGGCAAACAAGCATTAAAAACAGCTAAACTACATATATTTGGGAAGGCGGATCTTGGTAGGCAATAACAAATAGACTAAAGCCCTTTAAAAAGAACTACAAAGAATATAAATTCCTTATATCAAATTCGACCTAGATGATTTCGTTGCCGAATCTTAGCGTTAAAACATACACCAAAAATCCAAAAAACTCGTGAGAAGCATAAAAATAGCTCTACTACATATAACCGAGGACAGAAAGCAAATCACAAAGGAAAAAACCAAGCGAATAACACCAAATCCAAAGGGAAAACGCACCGAGTAACCGATTTCCAAAACGAAGGAAGGCGGGCCGTAGACAAAACGATGAGCAGAGAAAGACGGGAGGTAGACGAGGACCAAGAGGAAGGCGAACAACGTATTTCCGAAACAAAGGAGAGGGAAAGACAGGCAGAACGATGCGCCAAGGAAACCGAAAGGTAGACGGCGATAATGAAGAAACCGAACAACGAACAAGAAAGAGGAAGGAAGAAATTGAGGAAAGAAGGGTCGCAAGTAGATAGGAGTGGAAAAAGACGAAGGAGAAGAGAAACCCGGTTACAACAACTCTGACACAAGCTCTCTTGACCGCGAATAATCCATGCGTTGTTAGAAGACCCAAAATCGAACACGTGTTTTTTGGGTTACTGGCTATCGAAAAAAACAAGCCCATTTCAAATTTTCCATGCTTTCATATACGTAGATAAGAATAATAATAAAAACACATCTAATTATATATTATTATATTAAACGAAAAATATTATATATATATATATATATAAATCGGTATATGATTTTGTTTTTAAAATAAATATGTTTGTATATTTGAATATATAAAAGGAATAAAGAATCTAGGTCGTGATTTTCTGAAAAATTTTATTTTATTACTAAGGGACTAATAATAAGATAGTGTGGGGGTGTGATGAAACTTAAAATTAATAATTTATTATATGTTAAAACCTGTATTTTAAAATTTAAGTTTCATAAAAATTATAAAATTATGTTATTTTAGTATTGTTTGTTTATATTTAAATGTCTTATTAAATATGTTTTATTTTTAGGTTTTCTACGTGTTGGTAAAATAATGATAACTCAAGCTAAAAAATTCAAATGGAGGTGATTCAAGAATGTTTGAAATCCTTGAGAAATTATCTACAATTTGCAGAAGACATGAATACCTAAAAATTTCATTAAGATGATCAAATTGTGAAAATATAAAAAGGAGGACAAATTTACTTTTACTATGACCAGCTTATAGTAAAATAATCATAACTAATTCAATATTTAATCAAATGAGGTGAAAAAAATGGCCAAATTTATCTACAGACAATGCCCTACATGTTTGTTGTTTTGAGCAGAGTCAAATTCGGAGATTAAAGTCGTGGAACATAGCATTGAAAGAAGGGCCATGAAATTGAAGTTGGAGGAGACAAAAACTACTATTACAACTACATGGCGTTGACCCTTTCTCTCATTTGGCCTATAAATAGAGGCCTTGTGCTAGCTTGAGGATCATTCTATCTCATTGTAAAATATAGTGTCTTCGTATAAAAGTTCTAAGTTCTAATATATTTTTCATTTTCTCAAATATGAGTGTTGATCAAAAGTAAGCTCATGGAAAGCTAAATCTATTATGTCAAGGTGAAGAGAATGAATTCTTGGTAAAGTAAGATTGTTTATATTTTGTATATTCTTTCTTTATTTATTTTCATTTAGCTAACTTCTTTTTATTGTAGGTATAATAATGAATTATTTGTTGTTATCAATTTACACCAAATTCTTGATACCACCAACCAAGACCCATTTTAAAAAATCATACTTAAAAACACCTCATATTAAATAATTTAAAATAATTATTATATAAAAATATTTTTCTTCATAATCAACGGTCTCCGTTACCCGTTCGATAGCGAAATACAACTTAAAACCCTAATGCATGAAACTTTAAAATACACATGCAATAACATCTAATCATGCATTAAATGCATAAAAGTCTTTGAACACATATTTTAAACAAAACTCTAGATTGCATGCATTCAGGTTACGAAGTTCGAATTTCCTGGACCTTACACTTATGGTATGCCAAGTACTCATCTTTTAATTTAGTTGGTTATTTAGATGCAGACTACGCAGGATGTAAGCATTATTGCAAAAGTACAAGTGGATCATGTCTGTTTTTAGGAGACAGACTGATCTCATGGTTCTGGAAAAAGCAAACATTCATATCTACTTCCACTAGTAAAGCTGAATACTTAGCTACTGGAATTTGCTTTTCTCAACTGCTCTGGATTCGGCAGTAACTGAAAGATTATGGAGAAATAGTTGAAGAGTCATCGATCTTTTGTAACAACTCCAGATCCAATGCGATTGCATAAAATCAAGTTCTTCATTATAGAACCAAGCACATTGATGTTAGACTTCCTAAATATTCTTAGATTAATTGATTTATCTTGATTCTTTCTTAGTAAAATAATTACGTACAAAATTAAGCATTGGATAAAATAACAGAAAACTTAAACAAGAAACAAATATTAAACAAAATAATCATTTGTTCATTATGTCGGAAATTTGCAAAGTAATACAACAGATGTGAATCAACTCTAGCATTCTACATTACAATAGAAAAAAAACTACTAGAATGCTGAAAAAATCACTTTGCACCATCATGGTTGGTGAAATGGATGATTCCGCAGCTTAGCCCTACTAAGAAACAACAATCTAACTACTTTATGTTAGCTCTTTTACATTATTTATTTCCTTATCTATAGCTACCCTCCAAAGATCCATCCAGGCACCCATCCCATTGTTGTTGGTTCCTCGCAAAGTCATCTGAGAAGGCAATCATTCTCAGGACCTTTTGCTCTTTAAATAGCATCAAGAGGTAGACACTTGAATATATGAATATGTCTGCAGCATTGGGACGCCGAGAAGGTGCTTGTATTTTCTTTCCTGTGCCACAAGTTTCCTCGTGTAACAGGTCCTCTACAAAGGAGACCTATCTCCCTGTAGAACTGCAGTTCTTGGAACATGGACCAGGTTAACAGCGTCTTCTCCAAGACACTGTCTTCATATTTCTGTTTGCGATTGGCCACTATGGCCTTTTGAAACTCTTCGGTGAGATCCTTCTCAGAACAATTGCCAGCTCTATCCATCTTTTATTTTTCTGAAAATTTGTTTTCGTCTAAAAAGCATAAAATGATTTCATCTTTAACCTGTTTGATATCATTTATAGACTTAAACCATACGAAAGATGGCAATCATTATGATGACTATTGGATTTACAAGAGAATGTGAAAAGGCCTCTGTCATCCGTCGACTGCTCATTTTCCAAGGATAAGATTACTTAACTTTGCAGTTTGCTCAATTTAGGGAGAATATCAAATTTAAGTGTGTCAACTGATAAGACAATAGTAAGTTGCTCATAAATATTTCTCATTTTTTTATCTAACTTTTAAAACCTGTTATTAAAGTTAAATGTCCAACAGACTAAAAATCCTACATATTTTATCAAACCCTCTCAAGAACTGCCCAACATCCAAAATTTGAAAGGTCATGGTTACACATAAAAACCGCCTTTCAGAAATTGTCTCACCATTTCCAAAGCTTGAACTTTTGTATTTTCAGATCAAATCACTTGTGTCCTTATCGTTTTTCGGCAAAAATCAACTCAAATGGCATTGCGGACACCTGCTTATCTCTCCAGTGTTGTTGCCGTCTATCTTTAATCATTCTTCACACATTCTAAAGAATCAGTTCGTAGCATGTTTGAGAAGATCGAATCATCCGGGCTTCGCACTTTTCTAGGGTTAGCAACGCAAGAAATTTACTCTATTAAAATCACTTCCATCTACAAATCAAACTCGGCTACAGATGACGAGAAGATTCAAATGAAGGTGAATGACCACATTATAATCGTGGATGATGTTTTCTTCATAAACTTGTTTCATTTGCAAATTGAAGTTCTCTCAAACTTCTCAAAGATCTCATCTGCTGAAATTGAGGAAATGAAGACTACTCTATTTGCTTCTAGGTTAAAGATCAAAGTTTATGACCCCAAGAAAGAACTGAAGCCAGAATACCAGCAATTGGCTGATATCGTTGCCAAGGGCCTTCTAGCAAAGGCCGGATCCTTTGATGCCCTAACTCTTGAACAATTTCAAGCTATGACTGCTATTGTCAAGGGGATACTGATGAACCAGTCATCAATCATTTTCTTAATAATGTAGAACATGATTCAAACTTCGAAGCAGTCCAAAGGCTTTGCACTTCAATTTAGCAGGCTTGTTGAGGACTCAGGGATACTTCCAGTACCCTCCTCTTCACTCAACAAATTTAATATTTTCGCAACCTCCAAAGTGAACTTGAAGAAGACTAGGGTTGAAAAATCAGCAGCAAAGGTTAAGAAAATTGACAAGACAAAACTAGTTGCTTGCCCCCAAGTCTAAGAGAAAACTGGTACTTTCTACCATTGATTTGGAGAAGACCCCTTCTCCTGTTTTTTTGAAGAAACCAAGGTCACAGAAGACCAAACCAACTGCTACTCCTGGAACTCTTCCTGAGCTCAGATTGTTGCCTTCCAAAGCTCAACAACCGCTTTTCGATGTTCCTATTCAGTCGGTTCAGCCAGCTGCCCAACTAAAGCAGAAGACTTTCGTTATTCATCCCTCCACTATCAAAACTTATTTTGGAGAAAAGCTAAAACTGACAGCAGTCCCAGCTCCTCGCACAACAGTTGTTCATCCCACAACTCTACCTCCACCATGCTCAAAATGCATAATTATCAAAGAAGCTGTGGACACAACTAATTCGGCACTGGACTTGCCTCATGCCCTAATTGATCCAAAGGGAAAGGAAAAATTGAACGAGGAACCGAGACCCATCAATGCCATTCAGACAAAATTTGATCTTATCATGCAAGATATCAATGAGCTTGCTGAATAGAAGTTGGGGCTCTTCAAAGAAAGGGTGAACTTTCGAATAGTCACCCTTGCCAAGAAGCTAAGGAAGAAGAAGGTTTTGAACAAATTCATCTCCTTAAAATCATCTTTCACGAAGGTTGTTAAAGCCACTACAGTAGCCCAGGCCATGGAGACGACCATACCTCTTCGATCTTATGAGAATCCAAAGGCTGGCTGTGGTGAAAGTTGAATTGAGATCCAAATGTAATCCAGCTGGTCCTAATAATCATGAAGACATAGCAGTTTTTCAACAATCATGGTTCATGAAGAAGAACTGAACAATCTTGGTTCATGAATCAGTCAAATAAAATATACTCAGTTACTGTATTCCTTAAGTCTGGAATCCTTAAAGGAACATACAATGAAGGACTTAAAGAAACTGATCAAGGATGGGACTGTTCTTTTTGATTCAGTTGAAAATATTAAAAGATAATTTGTTACAATCCCTATTCTAATTTCCTCACAAGACCAACTCATCATTCATATTGATTTTGTTCATACTAGTCTATCTAAGAACATTGACACAATGCAGAAATAGCTAGTTGAAGTGTCTGCTCAAGTGAATTCAGCATTCATCCTCTTCTCAAGAGTGGCGGGTGTTGACAAAAAAGGGTAAGAACAGAAGATAACAGGAGCAAGTAGGAAAAAGAGAACAGATCCAGACAAGCCAACTGATAAAAGACCAGTTGAGAAGAAAAAGAATAATTTCTGAGTGTCCTAAATCATTTGATTAGTCTGGAGGCATGATTTTTATTTGAAATGTTTGTACGAATCTGTACTTACCTCTTTCAAATAAATAAAAAATTTCATTGCTGAATATCTACAAATCTGTACATTATTTTATCTACAAACAGTTTTTCAATCATCAATTCAAGAAATAAAAGTTTTTTCAAACACCAAAAAAGGAGAAATTGTTGAAATATTATAGGTTTCAGAGTTTGACAAATTAATCTTAAAGGAATTGAAGAATTTTAGATGATTGAACAAACGCAACTAAAGACTTTGTTTAAGCTGAACTGAAAAACTTATCAACTGAAGTTCTCGTAACTGATAGAAGATCAGTTACAACTGATAATGCCCATCTGAACTGATTGGTTGACTTCTAATCAGTTGGCCTCGACATCAGTTAAAATATCAGCAGAACAGTCTGATAGGTCATGTGAGAACCCGGAATTTCCAAAGCAAATCATGTAAGAATTAAAACTCAAAACTAAGCTCAAAACTTTAATCTCAACTATAAAACTCAACCATAAACTTAAATTTTCGGCTAACACGGCTCTAGAAAGTAACTCTGAAGCTCGAAGATTAGCTCAACGGGAATAAACTTAAATTTTCGGCTAACACGGCTCTAGAAAGTAACTCTGAAGCTCGAAGATTAGCTCAACGGGAAGCTATCTATGAGAAATCACAATAATCGAAGCGTCATCACCGGGGGAGTAAAACCCTAGCTCATGAACTCAAGCTTTTAGCTCAAAGAAGCTCAAATTTTCTTGTCCTAAAAGAACCAAAAAAAGGAGCTAAAGGATGAGCTAAGGGAATGAAAAAATTTATTGTACAAGAATTGTCCCTTTAGTAAACCAAGGTGTCTCTTGAGATTGAATAGATTTTTTTACCACA
Source organism: Primulina tabacum (assembly GCF_025594145.1). Classification (NCBI taxonomy): domain Eukaryota; kingdom Viridiplantae; phylum Streptophyta; class Magnoliopsida; order Lamiales; family Gesneriaceae; genus Primulina; species Primulina tabacum. Next base: position 20,904,808 of record NC_134564.1, read on the forward strand.
TTTACATCCATGTTTAGGCTCCAAGTTTGGGCTGAATGGGGAGATCAAAAGCCATTTTTTTTTTTTAGAAATACCACCCTAAACCTCAAAAAAATTACACTTCAAAAATCCCTCAAACACCTCCCAAATTTCGGCCCCTGCACAAATCACCTTCACGGCCGCCGATTGGGAGGAAGGAGAAGGAAAGCTCGTGCCAGAAATTTTTTTGCAGGAATCGATGGTAACATCGTCGTAAAGTCCTGACTAATTTCGGTGCACCACCTGTCCAAAATTCAGCAAGTTTCGTACGTTCAATTTCGGCAAATTTCGAACAACACCTTCGAATTTCTGTAAGTGGGTTTTTGTTATGTACTTGTATTGTAATTTTAAACTTTGTATAAATATATTAGGACATGCATGTATGTATGTCCTTTCATTGCAAAAAATGTTAGCTTCTCTTTAAAATTTCGATCGATGAATAAAATGTTCTTTCTGATATTGATGTTCTTTGATTCCGTCAATTATTTTCAATATTCGAAAAAGTTCTGTTTGATAAATCTGAATATGTGATACACTGTTACAATTCGAGTTAAAAATGGAACGATAATTGTAATTCTGTTTGGCCTCCATCAGTGGGTATAAAACTGTGTTCTAGCCCCCATCAGTGGGTATAAAACTGTGTTCTGTCTGACCCCCATCAGTGTGTATAAAACTGTGTTCTGTCCTCGTCCCTTAGAGGACTAACATATTGCGGACTATTTGAAAATGAGAAGAGTAACAGTGTTGTGTTTACTCCAAATTGTCTAATAATCTTTGTCTCATATTTCGAATTTGATTCGGTTCTGTTATGATAAGTCAATGTATAAGTTTTGAAAGTCTATTAAAATATGATTTAAAATTTTTTCTATATGTATTTGTGGAAATTTATCGACCCCCAGTTGCTGAGTGTTTCAAAAAACACTCACCTCTTACATCTCTCACCAGATAAGAATGAGGAGCAATGAATGAGGAGGAACAAGAGGCATTCTGGGGATGGTGATCGAATGAAAAGAACAAAGATCAAGAATTTACAATTTTCTTTTGTATTTCTATTCCGCAATTATGATGTAATTTTATTCTGTTATCATTGTAAAGACAATATTTTGATTTATGAAAAGACTGGTTTTTGGCCATTTGCTACGATGCTTGATTGTTTTCATGTAAATTGATAAACAATGCCGGATGTCACCAACGTCTCGGTCTCGGAACGTGACATTTAATTGGTATCAGAGCCGTCAGGTTCATAATCCCTCTGGGATTTTGTTAGACAAATGGCAAAAGCCTATTGCATTCCTATCTGCAGTAAACTTACCCTTCGAAATTCAAATCCAAACTCCTTAAATCATTCTGAAAATTCTTAGTATCGAAAATTCCATGACAACTGTGTTTGTGTCTTTATATCCTTTAATTATTGTTCTGAAATTTTTCCCGATTTATGTTAGGAAATGGCTGCTCCAAGGACCCGTGCTCAAGATGGCCTTCGCATGCGATAGCTCACCATCGACAATCAAGCTAGAGAAATTGCGACTCTGAAGGCTCAACTCGCTAGGGAGAAACAGGAACTTATGGAGCTCAAGAACCTACTTCAGACAGACGTACAACGATTCACTCATCACCTAGACTTGGCTAAGAGCCAACTTCTTTTGGTACCTACTGATTCAAATCATATCAAGCGCCAAGCTATCTTGAGCCGGGAGTTATTGGAGAGAGTGGAGATCGAGAGAGACCATGCTACTCGTGCTCGTCATCGTCACGAAGAAATCGCCAACAAGCAAGAACATTACATCACTAAGATTTATATTTCCATGGATAGGCTCCAGGATCAAAATAATTATTTGCATCTTGTGGTGGAGAACATGGAAGATGAGGAGGAAGCACCCATGAATGTAGTCGACGATGATAGTGACAATGAAAATATGATAGACTAGGCTAGACTAGTATTATGATGATTGTAATAAAAAAAATATGCTTTGAAAAGCAAAGAAGTATATCAACTTATTTCTAAATAAAAATTATTTTTATCCTTAAATTATTGCTTTTTCATATAAAAATTGATGAGTATTTTATGAACCTAATAATGAAAAATTAATTTTAACCTGTATAAGGAAAACAGACATGGACCCTCGAATCGTCATAGCCGAACTCCAAAAACAACTCCAAGCAAAGGAAGCAGAAATTGAAAAATTGAAGGCGAAAATGACAAGCTCGAGAGAGATAATTACCAACTAGATGAAAATAACATATGCATGGATAACGACATTTACAAGACACGTGAAGAAGCAAGTAAGTTACTAGAAGACGTCAGACGCTATACCGCCTACCATCAAGAATCAGAACGGAAACACAAGATCACCAAACGAAAGTTGGACGAAGCGCAAGATAGGATTTTAAGCTCAAAATTCGTGATGACAGCCGTCTCAAAACACAACGCCACTTTGAGGAACAAATCGAAGAACATGAAGTCAGAGAGTACTTAAACCAATCCACAATTCCGCAGCTACAAGAGGAAGTGGATACATTGACAAATTAAAGCACCATTTTGGAGTACCACATCCATCAATTACAAAATGACATGTTCAATATGGAAGACCTCATGGGGGAAATCGAAGAAAACTTAGGAAACTCTTTGGAAGAAGAAATTGACGAAGCTATAGGGGATGGCGAAGTACGGGACGAGTAGAATGATCCCTAGGATAACCATCGATTGTATTAGTTAAATTAGGTTAATCATTTTGATATTAAAAGACTGATTATGAATTTCAAAAATTTATGAAAATATTTCTTTGATTATGCATTGTTACAAAAAAAATTAATAAAATATATGTTTATAGGAAATGGCAGGCAGACCACCTAGAAACAACCTAAACCCCCGGGGCACCAACCAAAACGAAAATCCACCATCACCTCCAAGGGTGAATCTTAGCCGAGAGGATATGATGACAATAGCTACTATTGTAGCTGCAACATTGCAAGGAATTGTGAACCCAATTGCCAAAGAAATCCAGCCGCCACCAGAATCACAACCGCGAGGAATTAAACATCATTGTGAAATCCCTCCGAAAGAATCGAGTTCTAACCTTTGATGGAAATAATGATCCAGAAGTTAGTCATAACTGGCTTAAGAATGTTGAAACTCAACTGCATCTATTGGAAGTATCTGAGGGACTTAGAGTGGAAGTTGTGACACCGTTTTGGAGGATCGAGCACGCAAGTGGTGGGAAACAGTGTCACCATCCTTGGCTGATGTGGGATAGATCACTTGGCAAAACCTTCAGGAGAGAATTTTTAAAGCAATACTACCTAACTGAATTTCGTCTACAAAAGCTAAGTGAGTTCGAAAATTTTAAAAAAACATCAGACATGACAGTAATGGAGTACACATCAAGGTTCAATGATCTTGGAACCTATGTTCCAACCATCATGTTGGATGAAACTTCGAAAATGCACCATTTCAAGAAAGGGCTGAACAACCGAATTCAATCTGCTTTGGCTGTATTCAGACCAAACAACTTTCAGAATTAATGGGCATGGTGAGAGCGCGGAAACAGACATCAGACGTCGAGAAGCGAAGAAAAAAACAAGAGGCCCTTCATCAGTCAGTCTGCTCAAAGTGGTCCCAAGTTCAAGAGACCAAATCAATCAAGTGGTCCTTCAAAGGGAACTTTTACCAATACCGTCAACAAGGAAAGAAAATGGTGTTCCACTTGTCGACAGAATCATCTCGGAGAAAATGGTGTTCCACTTTACCAATACCATCAACAAGTAGGACATCAGATTAAAGGACGGCGCTAGGCACTAGTGCCACGGCATTAGCATGGCCGTAGCTCTAGTGCTGCGGCGCCACAAGGGCAGCGCCGCGACGTTCCCCATAGAGCGCTGCGGCGCTAACTCTGCGCAAACCCAACCCCAAATGAACAATCTTGATGCAAACTCTAAGCCATCCCTATCGACTCGAACCGATGCAACGAGACCCATCCTAGGACTCTATGGCAATAATTCAACTCACACAAACGCCCCAAAACGATGAAAAACATACAACACAACACAACCCATAAACACAAATTTTTGACACCAAAATGCTTCCTACGACATCTAATGCAACCAAGTGCCTAACGACATGAAAGGAATCACCAAAAATCGTCCAAACATCCCACTCGACACATCAATACATAGCAGTGATCACCGGCGATTCCCAACGAATCCTGCAACAAACAATTCTAAAGAACGAATAAAGAACACGTTTTCACGACATCACAGTTTGAGCAGTCCCACGAAAATAATCATAACTCACTCGTCTCTTGTCGAAAAATTACGAATTTACTGCCAAATCAAAGAAATCAAATAGTACTAAGTTTTATATGTTGAACGTTTTTCATAAAATCAAAAGAAAATGCACAGTAATCAAAATGACAGGAAACTCAGTTTTTTAAGATCTAAAACTCGTTTCAAAATCGATCCAACCATTTTTGCTCAAACTTTGCATAATATACATGTAGTTTTGTACACAATAAACATCAAAACATATATTATGACAAGATCGATGAAAAACGAAAGAATATACATGCCTTTGCGTCTAAACGCTTGAAGATGATGAAAAATGACAATGTGGATCACAGGGGGATGGCCGAGTGGCGTTCGCTACGCAATTTCTTGAAGAAAAATGATCGAAAATCTGCTTATAATTCAAAGGGGAAGGGGATGAGGTGGTGGCTGCTGAAAATTCAAAGAACCCTTGCTCTTCCTCAAAGAAAATGAACGTGTATGTGTGAGCTGAGTGTGTGAGTATATTGTAACATGTGTGTGTGTTAATTAGGGGAAAATTGCTTAATAATTATTTAATCATGCTAATTAAAATGTTAATCCAATTAACAAGTTAATAAAATCCAATATTAACTTTGCTAAAATCCCCTAATTTTAATAAAATACATAAGTGACAAATCTTTAAAAGTTTAAAATATTAAAATCACCTAATAAATTAAATCAGACTTTAAAAATGCAAAAAACTTCATAAATCATTTGAAATACCCCTTTCTTGTCTTGCAATAAAATACCACATTTTACAAAATCGTCCAAGTCATCGTCGATCTCCTTTGTCTGATCTCTCATCGAATATTCGTCTGAAACTGTGAAACTCAAGAAAACATTTTAACGTGCATAAACTAAGCATAAATTAAATTTAAAATAATTCAAATCATAAATTATGCATCTCTAATAATCATTTTAAAATTAAATAAATAATTTAACAATTTAAATAAATGAATGAGTTTTGCATGTACTGATTTTTGGGCTCTATAGTGTGTCTATTCCTTTCGAAAAATGTTATCTTCATTTTAAAATCTCGATCGATGTATGAAATGTTCTTTCTGATTTTGATATTCTTTTATTCCGCTAAATACGTTCAAAATTCTGATAAGTTCTGTTCGGTAAATCTGATTATGTGATACACTGTTACAATTCAATGTGGATATGGAACGATAATTGTAATTCTGTATGGCCCCCATCACTGGGTATAAAATTGTGTCCTGGCCCCCATCAATGGGTATAAAACTGTGTTATGTCTGGCCCTCATCAGTGGGTATAAAATTATGTTCTGGCCTCGCACCTTTGAGGACTAACATATTGGGGACAATTTGACCATAGAAAATGAGATGAGTATCAGTGTCGTGTTTGTTCTGATCTGCTCTAAATTGTCTAATAATATTTGTCTCATATTTTGAATTTGACTTGGTTCTGTTATGATAAGTCAATGTAATAAGTTTTGAAAGTCTTTTAAAAGATTATTTAAAATTATTTTTACATGTATTTGTTGAAATCGATCGGTCTCCACTTGCTGAGTGTTTCCCGAAACACTCACCCCTTACATCTCTCACCAGATAAGAATGAGTAGCAAATGTATGAGGAGGAACAAGAGGCATTCTGGGGATGGTGATCGAATGAAAAGAACAAAGATCAAGAATTTACATTTTCTTTTTTATTTCGCTTTCGCAATTCTGATGTAATTTTTATTCTGTTGTCATTGTAAAGACAATATTTTGATTTATGAAAAAATGGTTTTTTCCATTTTCTAAGAGGCTTAATTGTTTTCATATAAATTAATAAACAATGTCGGATGTTACAAACGCCTTGATCTCGGGGCAGTGACAGGTCATACCAAAGCAGAATAGCTGTATCATAACAAAATAGTGTGGAAAACCTCATACTACTGTCAGATAAAGCTATTACACGACGAATCAACGGATATTTGTCATTAAATGGACATTAAATGCATTCAATGTGACTGTTGAGTTCGAAGACTATATATAGCTGATCGAATAAGTTGAAGAAGGTTGGTGAACATAAACAAGCGAATATACAAAGCAATCAAACCAATCAAATACGATACACTTTACGAGCATATTCTCAAGATTTCCGATCGCATATGCAAGCTCTACACTCATTGTATTTATCAGTAGCATTCAGGCTATGAATCAGAGCATATTTCAGTTCTACAAACTGTGTAAGAAGTGTTATACTAAGAGTTTCAGTTTGACAGTGTGTAAGACCAACTGAAGTGGGTTATTACAATTTGTTGTAATATATCAAAGTCTTTTAGTTAAATCATATCCTCGTGATAGAAGTGGTGGCATAGAAGTATTTGAAGTCTATGAACGGCCAGAAAACTTCTCGTGTTCAATTCAGTCATTAGTTCTGTTTATTTTAAGTATTCAATCTTATTTTGCACTTGTTTAAGTTGACTGATTTATACCGACACACAAGATTATTGGATTAGTTTTTCAAAGAATTGATTCACATTTATAAGAAAAGAATTTTTATAAACCAAGGTGTTTATTAAACCCCCCTATCTAAACACCTTACCCATCTTAACTGATCCTAACAGTTGGGTTGTTATTTGAATTAGTGCTTTGATTTCTTGTGTCAAGTGAATTTGGCTCGTACCACATAAGTATTGTTTTGACCTTTGGGATTTATTGTTGAACTAGATAAAATCCCAAGTCATCGTTATGATGTGATGAATGATTTAATGTCATTCACATCAAGTTCTAGTGAGTAGTCTTCTATTTAGTAAATCCTCTTTGACTCTAAATTATTTTCCTGCACTAGGATGACACCAGTTGAGCGCAATACAATATATGTGGTGTTGCCTCATAAACTAGATCATAGAGAGTAAGCAGATGACCTAGACATGATAACTTCATGTTAATGATCTATGTTTAGAATTTGAGAAAGTGTCAGGTGTAAGTATTCCTTTTGTTGAGTCGATGATTTGAGTAATCAATTATGAGTTATGGAAAAATAGATTGAAACGTCTACTAATTTAAAAGCTACTAAATTTATTTTTAATTTTTTGAAAGCTAATACACGAATCGGTTTCGCTTTTGACATCCTTATATATTTCATGGATAACTCAAGCAAAATTAATATAAATTTGAATGAAATTAGGTGGTTTTTCGTTACTAAAATTTTTTATGTTTTATTTCTCGATAATAAGAATTACTTTTTCTCTTTTCTTGAATGCTATGAATCGGGGGAATTGATTCTATTTTGGACAGTCAAACATTAAGCTAAATCACATTTAAATGCATGCATGCAAGATTGCTGAAAAATACAAACTTTAAACATAATCGCAATTCAATGAAAAATAAGATATTGCAGTTAAAAAACATTGACAACCCGGCCGTCAATGATGTGCGTAGAATAACCAAGTAAAAATCCTGTAAAAACACCAACATATCGTAACAAATGTATAACCATATCATGTCTACTCAAAAACCATAAAAACGTGATGTACGGAAGAATAACGTCCTCGGGTTAGCGTATGCACATCCAGCCCTGCCTACTCAGTCTTCGGCACCTCATATCTCCTGATCAACATACTCACCTTGCATCATTCACACCTAGTGAGTCTACAGACTCAACACACCTGTAACGTAAACAGCAAGTACATATACATAACATGAAATAGTGAAAAATACTGTAATAAAAATAAATTTCATGAACTTACAAAATCGTGTGCGTAATCATGGTCTATTAACGAATAAACATTCCATAGCATATCAACATATCAATGTATACATGTTTGTTTTCTTAATTTGAATTACGTTAATCAGCTGTGACTTTTGTATCATCGTATTAGACGATGGATCCATCTACGTAACCGCAGTACCCGACGACGGGGACATCAGCGACAGTATTACCCATCAACTGAGCCTTGGCTATACGTATCATTGTATTAGCTTGTCATTACATTAGTCACAACCAACTCCCTTCTTTCAAAAACATGTCATCATATTCATCACTTAATAAAAACATGCATTTACATAAACTTTACTTCTAAACATGCATGCAATGTATTTTTCGTATTTACATAAAAATTCGTATCCATAATATCATAAACATTTGAAACATGAAAATTCGTGTTTAGGGCGCTGCCGGGACCGCTATCTCTACCCGAAAATTACCGCATTTAAATCATAATTCAAAGGTACCTAAACAAGCTTCGTATCATCTACTTCATCCCCCACTAAGCTCAGTCATGAAGACGTATTAATACCCAAACGAGACAACAGCACTTAAACCTAAAGCTTCTCAAATCCTGGACCAGCACCTAGGCAATGACACTGCGTCATTTTTTTAGCACCTAGGCACTCGGCGTCAGCGCTGTGGCACTACAAGTTCAAAGCACAAACGCTACGGCTACTAAAGGGCAGCACCACGGCGCTAACCCTGCGACAGAAACACACCCTCAAAAAAATGCTACCCTCTACTATACTTGCTGCGGCGCTACAAGTTCGAAGCACAAATGTTGCAGCACCTAAAGGGCAGCGACGCGGCTCTAACCCTGCGACAGAAAATCACCCTCACAAAACAAAGCTACCCTCTACTCTACTCTTAACCAAATTGAACTAGCCTTGAACCTCCACATCTAGCTCACCCCTAGACCCATCTTGGAACCATCTAGGTCGAGCTCACTGCCCCATGCACGCAGCGCAGTGCACGCACTCGACAACTACAAAACGAGTCCCAACAGATCCAACCTGTCATCAACATGATTGGTAGAATTCATGGTTAGTTCCAGCATTGTTTGAGTCGTCCTAGGCCATGTCTCAGAACAACCAGGGTCTAGTCTTGGACATGGATCGGCCCTTGCACCGTCAGCTCCATCTCATCCATCGATCAACCCACATTTGAGCCATACCTCCAAAAAAACCACCAACCATCTCAATAACTCGCACCCTAACCGACTCCAGCACTTATTTTTCCCTTGATCCTCTACGTTTTTAAGCCCCATAGCAACACCAACCGGCATCCCCTTACACAACAATGCAAGAAAACGTGAGTTAAGAATCAATCCATGTATTTCACGACAATCCAAGTCAACAAAATGATATTATGCAAGAGCCATGCATTATTCAAAAACTTCACACATAAATTCATATAAATATGACATTAATGATGGAAAATAAGATACATGGCATGCCTTAATGTATATATTATAAAAAACTTGAAGATACGCGCGTCGGACAAGCACCGGAGGAGTGGGGAGGAGACTTTCTTTGAAAACTCGAAGGGGCTGACTTTGCTGCTACAAGAAGGAGAGGAGATGTTTTTTTTTTCAAAAAAGTGGAGGCTGCTAATGAGGGGAGGAGATGGTTGCTGCTAGGTTTAGGGTTACGGTTGACTTGATGATAGTTTAGGTTTAAAAGAAATTGTTAATGGGCCCTAATTTAAGTAAACAAGGTGATTAGAACGGTTTTATGCCCATTAGGCAATAACACAAGCCCGTGAAGCCCAAAATCACTCCCGAAAAAATATTTCGTTTAGGTATGTTTTTGAAAATATTGCCCGAACCCTCAGAAAGTCCTCCGAATCGAAAAAATTTGTGTATCGGTTTAAAATAAAGCTCGGCGAGTAAAAATACCCACCAAAGCCCATTTTCGAAAAACACTTCATAATGATTAATTAAAATTAATCATTCAATAAAAATATTTTTCCTCCTAAACCCCTGTCTCCGTTCCTCGTTAGAGCGCAAAATGCAACTTAAATCCCTAGTGCATGAAACATTAAAATAATCATGAAATGAACCCTACTCATGCAATATCAATGAAATAAATACATAAAAATCATTAAACACATATGTTGGGTCGGGAAAATCCTCTGAAAACGTGATGAGCTGCAATAACTCGTGTTCTAAGAATATATACATCGATGAATTAAATCGAGTTTGGTTAGAAACCTAGCAGAAAATACTCGAAGTAATCCTTCGTTAAAAATGCTGATCAGTTAAAGCTTTTAATCTTGTGTAACTAAATAAATGAAGATAAGGGGGAACAACTCTCGCATGTATCAGTTCAGTTATGGTGAGAACTGTAAGATACTCGAACTGATCAAGTCAGCTTAAAGCTAGGGGTTAACAGTTAGAGAAAAAAGTTCATTACTCGTTTCTCTTTAAAATATACTAGGACAAAAAAAATTTCGCTACCCTCCTAGTCTCGGCCGAACACATGCATACATGTATAAAATATTTTGACACAATTTTCAAATAAAACAATTAACTATATTTGAAAATCAAAGGAAATAGTTTAAAACATAAACTCGTCAAACGTTTTCAGCTCTTAACTTAGCAATATTGCTAAAACTAACAACATATCGATAACCACTCAAAAGCATAATCAAAGTCGTAAAAATATCTTTAATATAAACTTAAAATTCTAAAAAAAAAAACATAAGTGCGGAAGAACAAGCGCTGGTCCTTGGTTATGTGCACTGATAAGTGCAATTTATTGCACTATTATTACTTGTATTTAAATTTGAATTTTGTGATTCTTGAGTAGGTTTTATGCGATTTGTTGTTGTTTTTGTTGTTGTAGTTTGGAAAGCTTAGAATGAGAGTGTGGAGTATTAAAATGTTGAATTGGAAAGTGCAAAATATGTAAAAATACAGAAGCTACAGCACACCGACGCTTATATTTACACCGCACCCGCGCTGGAAAACATACCGCACCCGCGCTCACATACCAGTAGCTGGACCGGACCCGCGATGACTGCCTGACCGCACCCGCGGTCCTTGCAAGACATAATCCGAAAAATCTGTATTTTGGTGTGCTGCGCATGCAAATCCAAGATTTGATTGTTCTGCGAATTAGGGCTTGTCTGGGACTTTAAAATACATTATATTTTACCATCTAGGTTATTGGGGAGCCATGGAAAGAGTGGAGGCTGCTGCTAGAAGATTGAAGACCCAAGTTCATCAAGTTTTTGGGAAATATTTTGCACAACTCCGGGGATGGAATCAACACTTCCAACTCTTGTTCTAAATTCTTCTTTCTTTTGTTTTTCATTTGTTATGTCTTATTTTAGAACCATGTTTTGTTGTTTTGCTTGTGTTATTATGAACTAATTTTTATTTCTAGAGAAAAGATGGAACAAAACTAGAAACCATGTATTGGAATTGATGAACTAAGCTATTTAAGTTCTTCATATTGTTCATTTGTATTTTTCTAATATTAATGCTTTCATTTTATTGGCCATAATTTGAATGATTTATATGTTTACAATTTATCACTCGGAAGAGGAAATTATAGACAAGAAAAGGGAAAAATACATCAATGGTATTTATAGAGTTCGGGAGGGCCTATAATGCTATTGAAGCCCATAGAGAATCTAGTGCTTGATGTGTTATTTAATTGTAGATTGTTGATCGGGACGTCGCAATCCATTTTTAGATAACTATTATCTACTTAACACACGGGAGAGGGAGTAGATAATTATAGGATTCTTGGCGAATGAATAAGAATGATTTTTACTACATAGCTACAAGAAATTGCACATGGTGGACGGTTGCGTGAAATCGGACCTCTAGATCTTTTATTTCATTGTTATTTGCTACAATTTGATGTTACATTTAATCCATTTTAAATTTAGTTATTCTTGCAAACAAATCTTTTAATTGATTATTCTAAATAAAGTCGAGACTATTTTAATAACAAGCACTGATATACGTTTATATACACACTCCTCGTGAGATCAAAACTTGTACTCTAAAATACATTTTACTATAACTCGACGTCGTGCGCTTGCGAGCAATAAAGAAAACACACAACAAGTTTTTGGGGCTGTTGCCAGGGAAGTGTTTATTTTGAATTTATATTAGTATTGTTACCAATTAGTCTAGATTTTAATTTAGAGCTGTTTTTATTGTATTACATTAAACATTGATTTGTTTCTTATCTTTGTTTGACAGTGCATGCAAAGATCACAAAATCTTCACTTGCTTACCTTTGATCCTGAGATCGAAAAAACCACAAGAAGATTAAGAAAGGCGAGAAGAGAAGAGATTCAAACAATGGCTGACAACAGAGATAATGAAAATCCACCCCCTGCAATACCCATCAGAGATCATTTTAGGCCGATACTAAATGCTCATTATTCGGGCATAACACGAGGGCTTATTAATGAAAACAACTTTGAGCTCAAGCCCGTATTGATAAACATGGTTCAACAGAACTAGTTTGCGAGAGCTGCTACTGTAGATCCTCATCTACATCTCAGAACATTCCTTGAAATCACTGACACGGTAAAAATAAATGGTGTTTCTGATGATATAATTTGATTGCTCTTGTTTCCTTTTCCTCTTAGGGACCAAGCAAGAGGATGACTCAAATCGCTTCCTTTGGGGAGTCTCACTACATGGCAGGAATTAGAAACCAAGTTTCTTGCTAAATATTTTCCTCCTGCGAAGTCTGCACAGTTGAAGATTGAGATAAATACTTTTAGGCAGACTGACTTTGAGCAATTATATGAGGCATGGGAACGGTATAAGGAGTTGTTGAGGAGGTGTCCAAACCATGGTTTTGAAGATTTGGTACATATTCAATTTTTTTACAATGGTTTGAAAGGACAAACAAAAGGCACTGTGGATGCAGTAGCTGGTGGCACGATATTTGCCGAATCATTTGATCAAGAATATGATTTGCTCGAACAGATGACCATTAACAGTTATTAGTGGCCGTCTGAGAGGTCAAGAGTAAAGAAGACAGCTAGAGTTTATGCCATAGATCTTATTACATCACTCACCGGACAAGTTTCAGCTTTTACAACTCAAATCGCAGCTATGAATAAGGCTAGTACAACAGATGTTGAAAATATATCAGTTGTTACTGAAGAACCACATATTCCTGATGAGGCTCATTATATCAACAATAATAATTTTGGTGGCTACGGAGGATATCGAAGGAACCTTCCCCCTAACACTTATCATCTTGGTTTGAGAAATCTTGAGAATATTTCATATGCTAATAATAAGAATGTGTTGAATCCTCCATTGGGGTTAAATACATCGAATGGGGAAGGAAAGCCTTCACTTGAGGATCTAGTTGGGACATTTGTTGCTGAATATAGTAAAAGGATGGATAGGACTGAATCTTGTCTTGATGGCATGGAAACTCACATGGAAAATATGGGTGCCACAATGAAATCATTGGAGACACTGATTGGACAGTTGGCTAATTCATTGAGATATCAAAATAGAGGTCAATTCCCAAGTAATACTGAAGTGAATTCAAATGAGCAATGCAAAGCTATAACTGGATGAGTGTGAAAATGGAAACGAGAACAAGGTTGAGGAGTATCGGATTGAAACTGAAGTTGAACGGATTCCTACACTGAAACCGACTCTTCCATACCCACAGAGATTTAGGGAAGAAGATTATTGATGATCAATTTGCAAAAATTTTGGAGATTTTCAAGAAAATTCACATCAAGATTCCATTTGCTGATGCTTTGGAGCAAATACCAAACTATGCAATGTTCATCAAAGATGTGATGTCAAAGAAGAGGAATTTGCAAGAGTTCGAGACAGTGATGTTGACCGAAGAGTGTAGCACCATTCTCCAAAAGAATTTACCAAAAAAACTAAAAAATCCAGGGAGTTTTACTATTCCTTGCATTATTGGTGGTACTCATGTTAATAAAGCTTTATGTGATCTTGGAGCAAATATTAATCATATGTCATTTTCTATTTATAGGGACTTGAAGCTTGGGGAGGTAAAACCAACCGCTATAACTTTGCAACTTGCAGATAGGTCACTCACCTATCCTCGTGGAATTGTTGAAGATGTTTTGGAAAGGTTGACATGTTTATCTTCCTTGCTGATTTTGTAATACTTGATATAGAGGAAGATCAAGATGCTCCATTGATTTTTGGCAACTCTTCTTAGCCACTGGAAAATCATTGATAGATGTACACAAAGGAGAACTCACCTTGAGAGTTGGTGGGGAAGCTGTGATATTCAACATCTATAAGGGTATTAAAGGTAACGACGAGGCGAGTACTTGAAAAAGCATTGATATAATTGACTCTTGTGTTGCTGAGATTGGTATAAGTCATACAGTAGAAGATCCATTAGAAGGATATCTTTCTAGTACTGTCGGTAGAGTTGATGATGATGATTGGGAATTGAGAGAGCAACTTTTAGCTCTTGAGGAGTTTCCAAAGGTGAAGGAAACCTCACAGGAGAAGTTGGAAGAAGAAAAGTGTTCAGAGATAATACCTTCATCCCCTGTTTTGAAGTAATTGCCAAGCCATCTTTGCTAGGCTTTTTTGGGTGAGAAGTCGACATATCAGGTAATTATTTCTTCCTCTCTTACTTTAAATGAAAAAGAGAAATTGTTGAGAGTGTTGAGGAAATTTAAAACTACATTTGAGTGGTCGATTTCTGATGTCAAGGGGATTAGTCCCACCATATGCATGCATGGGATTTTAATGGAGGAGTCATACGCTCCTTATGTGGATCATCAGAGGAGGCTAAATCCAGCCATGAAGGAGGTAGAGAAAAATGAAGTGTTAAAATTGTTAAATATTGGATTATATATGCTATTTCTGACAGCAGTTGGGTGTCTCCTGTGCAAGTAATGCCTATAAAGAGTGGAATGACTGTCACAAAGAATGAAAATGATGAACTAATATCTAATCGTACCGTGACTGGATGGCGAGTATGTATTTATTATAGGAAGTTGAACAATCCTACACGTAAAGATCATTTTCCATTACCTTTTATTGATCAAATTCTTGATAGACTTGCTGGTTATTGTCACTACTGCTTTTTAGATGGTTATTCAGGTTATAACTAGATTGCTATAACACCGGAGGATCAAGAGAAGAAAACATTCATGTGCCCCTATGGCACGTTTGCTTTTAGGAGGATGCCTTTTGGGCTATGCAATGCACCTGCTACTTTTGAGAGGTGTATGATGGTCATATTTGCAGACATGGTGGAAGACATCGTGGAATTCTTCATGGATGATTTCTCGATATTTATCTCTTCATTTGATCATTGTTTACATAACATTTCCCTCGTTTTGCAGAGATGTCAAGAAAATAACTTAGTTCTTAATTGGGATAAGTGTCATTTTATGGTCCAATAGGGTAATGTTCTTGGACATAAAGTGTCTTCTAAGGGATTAGAGGTAGACAGAGCCAAAATGGCTGCAATTGAAAAGCTTCCACCACCCAAGAATATCAAAGGGATGAGGATTTTCTTAGGACACGCCGGTTTTTATCATAGATTTATCAAAGATTTTTCTAAGATTACTAAACCTTTGTGTAATTTTGCTTGAAAAAGAATCCACTTTTATTTTTTATGATGATTGTCTGCAGGCATTTGAGAAGATCAAAAAGGCATTGGTGACAACACCAATCACGATAGTGCTAGATTGGAAGGAGCCCTTCGAGTTGATGTGTGATGCTAGTGATTATGCAGTAGGTGTGGTGTTGGGCCAAAGGCGTGATAAATTTTTTAGATCAATCTAATATGAAAGTCGAACCATGGATGCTGCACAGCAAAATTACACAACTACTGAAAAGGAGATGCTTGCAGTAGTGTTTGCATTTGACAAGTTTAGACCCTACTTGGTTGGCACAAAGGTAATTGTTTTCACTGACCATGCAGATTTTCGATACCTATTTTCCCAGAAGTATACAAAACCACGCTTGATAAGGTGGATTTTATTTCTCCAAGAGTTTGATTTTGAAGTGAAGAATGGGAAGGGGTGTGAAAATCAAATGGCCGACCACTTGTCACGGCTCGAACATGAAGATAAAAAAGATGAAGGAACCATAAAAGAAGCATTTCTAGATGAACAGCTGTTTGAGGTAAATTTTATACTCCCTTGGGTTTGTTGATATAGCTAATTTCTTGTCTTGTGGTACTCTCCCTTTAGATTTGACTTATCATCTAAAGAAGAAATTCTTTCACGATGCAAAGTTTTACCTATGGGATGATCCAAACGTCTCAAGAGATGTGCTGATCATATGATTAGAAGATGCGTAGCGGAGGAAGAAGCGAAAGTTATTCTTGAACAATGCCACTCTTCGCCATATGGTATCCACTTTGGAGCATCAATAACAACAGCAAAGGTATTACAGTCTGGTTTTTATTTGCCTACTTTGTTCAAAGATAGTTATACCTTAGCCAATTCATGTGATAGATGCCAAAGGGTTGGCAATATTTCTAGACGCCATGAGTTTTCATTGACCAATATTTTGGAAGTGGAACTTTTTGATGTTTGGGGTATTGACTTCATGGAACCATTCCCATCTTCTTTTGGTAAATCTTACGTTTTGCTTGATGTGGATTATGTGTCAAAATGGGTGGAAGCAATTGCCACCAATACTAATGATACTCGAGTGGCTGCTAAGTTTGTTCACAGGAACATCTTCATAAGATTTGGGACACCAAGAGCCATAATTAGTGATGAAGGTACACATTTTTGTAGTAAAATCTTTAACTCACTTTTGGCTAAATATGATGTGAAGCATAAGTTGACACTTGCATACCACCCACAAGCAAATGGTCAAGCCAAAGTATCCAACAAGGAGATTGAGCAGATATTGGAGAAAACGGTGAAGAAAAACCCGAAGGATTGGGCACTGAAGCTGGATGATGCCTTATGGGCGTACAGAACTGCAATATCCATGAAATAAATACATAAAAATCATTAAAAACATATGTTGGGTCGGGAAAATCCTCTGGAAACGTGATGAGCTGCAATAGCTCGTGTTCTAAGAATATATACATCGATGAATTAAATCGATTTTGATAAGAAACCTAACAGAAAATACTCGAAGTAATCATTCGTTAAAAAAACTGATCAATTAAAGCATTTAATCTTGTGTAACTAATTAACTGAAGATAAGGATCATCAGTTCTTGCATGTATTAGTTCAGTTATGGTGAAAACTGTAAGATACTCGGAATGATCAAGTCAGTTTAATGCCAGGGGTTAACAGTTAGATTGAAATGTCTATTACTCGTTTCTCTTTAAAATATACTGGGACAAAAAAAATTTCCCTACCCTCCTAGTCTCGGCCGAACACATGCATACATGTATAAAATATTTTGACACCATTTTCAAATAAAACAACTAACTATATTTGAAAATCAAAGGAAATAGTTTAAAACATAAACTCGTCAAACGTTTTCAACTCCTAACTTAGCAATATTGCAAAAACTAAAAACCTCCCAAAAACCACTCAAAAGCATAATCAAAGACGTAAAAATATCTTTAACATAAACTTAAAATTCTAAATCATAAACATAAGTGCGGAAGAACAAGCGCTGGTCATTGGGTTATGTGCACCTTCAGTCAAGTCATATCAACCATCAAGACCTCCATTATCATTGTTATTATATTCACTTGCATCAATCACACCTAGTGAGTCTAAAGACAAAACAAACCATATTCTTGATAACAAAAAATACGTATACAGATCAAATGCAACATTGAAAATACTTATACACGTAAAATAATATTTTCATAATCATTCATAAACTTAAACATTTTCTATATCAACATAAACATATTCATATTCATATCACTATAAACATATTCATATTCATCATATGTGTATACATATTCTTTTTTTGTTAAATTCAGATCGTTAATTGTGACTTTCGTATTCGTATTGGGGGCGATGGATTCATCTACATGTTACCACAGTATTGAGCGGTGGGGACATCATCGACACTCTCACCCATCAATTGAGCCTTGGCCTTACGTATTCACATATCATCGTATTTGTATTAGTCAAAATTACTTCAATTCCTTCAACATTTCATATTTTCATCAATTTATAAAATTCATGCATATAATAATCGTTTTTCTTTTAAACCAAGCATGCAATATATCTTTTAACGTTAACGTTTCATCATAAAATTCCATAAAAATTTAAAATAATCATATTAACATATAAAACAGCATTCAGAGCACTGCCATGACTTCTACAAATTTTCAGGTGTAAATGACTATTTTACCCCTAGAAGCGTAACTTTTCGTATTTATCATTAGACCTCTAAACGGCATCCCAAATCATTCTAAACTTAACATATACCCCTAAAAGACACCCATAAATATTCCCTAGGCCTAAAACTTAGCTTTTCAATAGATTCTTTAAAATTGTTTTAAACTTAGACGTACATCTCATTTTGACTCGTAACTTTCCCAAACTTTACCAAATTTGCACCAAAGTTTAATAACACCTAAATATATTAAACCCAAATAAAGCCAATCAAGACCCATGAACGACCTAAAACAGCCACTGAAAAATTTTGTCCCAACTTGACAAAACCCTAGCCTCCCTAACCATGAACCAATTCGGCCCTAGCTACTAACCAACCCAACCAGAGCCTAGTTGCCCCTCCTAGGACCATGACCAAAGCCTCTAGGGCCCTCTTAGATTAGCATCCGCTGCCCCTGCACATAAACGCGCAAGGTCCATCCTCAAGCGCTCGACCGCGGCTAGGAGGTGTCCAAGCCGCCCTCAACTCTCCTCCAACCCCTTCCAGCTTCATGTGGTCCATCATGGCTTGAGGCTAGGACCTTGACAAGCCCTACCCTTCACCTAAAAAGAGCCTCGCGCAGCCTTCTTTTCTGAATCACTCTATGCCGAGCTCTATCCGACCTTAAGTCCTCGACCAAGCACTGCGTGCAACTTTCCTGATCTATCCCTCGTTCTAGCCTTTGAGCAACCTATCTAAGACCCTCATGCAGCCCTCCCAGGAGCCCTAGACATGACCTAACAACAGCAACAGCCGTGGCTCACAAAGGACCCTAGCCGAAGAATCCCAACCCACTAGGACTCTTAATTTTGTTTCTTATGGTACCTAGTCATGTCCAGCCTTTGATCATGCCCTTAAAGACTCTAAATCTAGTGGAAAATCTCCCCTATGAAGCCCTACCATGGCAGCCACTTAGAGCAAAGTTATCATAAATTTTGGATCACAAAAACATGAGTTATTGACATGCTATGGACTAAAAACAAAAATAAATAAAATACCAACATATTTTCCATGCAAACATAATTAAAACATGTAATATGGTATGATAGATGAGAAAAAGATATTTATGGCGTGCCTTTGTGTATTTTACAAACGACAACGTTTTGGCGATTCGAGGGACGTCGACAGTGAGACCCTTGCTGAAATTTTCCCCAAGATTCTCATGGTTTTCCTTCAAAATCTGTTGTGGTGTGTGCTGCTGGTGGTGGGGGAGAATTCTTGTAGTGTTTGAGGGTGTGGGCGTGGGATTTGTAGGGTTTGGGGTAGAGTTTGTGGGTTTAAATAATATTTAAACCAGGTTGTGAAGCTTGGGCCTATTAACAAATTATAATATTCCCAATAAGCCATATAGTGCATTAAAAAATTATTTCGTTCAAGAAAGTTCGTGAAATTATTAGTCGAGTTGTCAAAAAGCTCGTATATTTGTTGAAAATCGAATACCGATAAAAATTACGTCTCGGCTTATAAAATCGCCTCGAAACTCCTTAATCTTAAAAATATATCATAAATCATCATCCTCGTTTTAAATAATTAAAAACATTTATTTAATAAAATATTTTTCACCTTTTTCCGCCCTTGGTCTACGTTCCTCGATCACATCTCGAATAACCTTCAAAAATATAGTTTTATGCATTCATGTAGAAAAGTATATTTTAAACATGTAAACATGCACACTATAATTAATTTATACAATTAAAACATTTAAATAAAATACATAAGGAATTTAATAACTTGCATGCATGTGGTTCACGTGGACCTTCGAATTTTTGGAAGTTACAATCTCCCCCTGTTAAATTGAATTTCATCCTTGAAATTCGCTTATCCTCGATAATCAGAAGTTTAGACTCTTAATTCTAGTATCCCAGTAATCCACGCTTCCGCTGTGCTACTATGATAAAATAAGTTTTTTGGATATTCTTATGTCTCTTTAATCCTAATTAAATTTACCCTCAAGATCCTCGTTTGCGAATAACAACTTAAAACGACCTATGATGACTTGGTTCTATGTTTCTATAACCTCGAATTTTGACTTTTCTTACAATTCCCAATATTATAAATGAATGTCCAAACTTATCGTATCTTACTTTCCTCATACTACACCCAAGATGTTCATCAACATATTATATTTCAACATTAAAATCACAAAAGCATCCAATAACGCTTAGATTTTCAAATCCAATATTGATTCATCCTATAATGCCATGATTATCATTCCTTATAACATTATAACCATGATATTTCAAGGTTCTAAATATTCCTTCAAGCCTAAATCATAAAAAAATCCTATCATTTAAACCATTCAATTCCCACTTATTGCTAAACTAGTCCCCAGATTCCTTAATAATTGCAAAATTAATTCTTAATTTCCTCGAAAATTATACGATTGGTTTTAAATTTCAAAAATTCAACAATTAAACCATAAGTTCTTGACATTCTTAATTCCATTCTATAGGTTTCTCGTAACTTACATTTCAGTAATTTTAAGCTTATGAACCCAAAATCAATTCTCATAACTAATATTACATTTCCATCAAAACCTACAATCCCAAATTATACATTTTTATACTGCTAAATATCGTCACAGTCTTCAAATAATCATTCCTTATATGAAAGTCTCAAAATTAACTCAACTAATAACCACGCATCATCAGTATTTTTCTTAGAAAACGTACATGTCCCAAAAGCATTCATAATCTTCACGATTAACTTATGACCCTAAAAGTAGAACATCAATACTAAAACCCAAAAATCCATATAGTTCAATCATTTTCAACATTTCTAAGGTCCATTAACCAAATTCTTAAACGTGTCCAATTCTACCACAAAGCCAGCATGCATTGGAATCATATAATTTCTTATTCCATATCGTATTATGCGGAAAAATTCTAAAGCATAGTCTTTTACTATAAAAAAAATCATGCAACCATGCAGGTTTAATCATAAAAATCATTTATCATGCAAACTTAAACATAAATGACATTTAACTTCAAAATGTGTTTACACATGTAGCTTAAAAGTATAGACCACGTAAACATGCAGGTGATAACATTAAAAACATTTAAACTTACAGACTTAAGACTTGACGGATGAGCTTCCCGGCACTGACGGTGGCACAACCTTTTACAGGAACATTGCTCTGATACCGACTGAAACGCCCACTACTCGTTTCTCTTTAAAATATACTAGAATAAAAATATTTCCCTACCCTTCTAGTCTCGGCCGAACACATGCATACATGTATAAAATATTTTAACACCATTTTCAAATAAAACAATTTGAAAATTAAAGAAAATAGTTTAAAACATAAACTCGTCAAACGCTTTCAACTCCTAACTTAGCAGTATTGATAAAACTAATAACCTCGCAAAAACTACTCAAAAGCATAATCAAAGTCGTAAAAATATCTTTAACATAAACTTAAAAAATTAAATCATAAACATAAGTGAGGAAGAACAAGCACTGGTCACCTACAGTCTAGTCATATCAACCATCAAGACCTCCATTATCATTATTATTATATTCACATGCATCGATCACACCTAGTGAGTCTAAAGACTCAGCAAACCATATTCTTGATAAGAAATAATATGTATACAGATCACATGCAACAGTGAAAATACTTTTACATAAAATAACATTTACATAATCATGCATAAACTTAAACATTTTCCATATCAACTTAAAAATGTACATATCCATATCATCATAAACATATTCATATTCATCATATACTTATACATATTCTTTTTTCGTGGAATTCACATCGTTAATTGTGACTTTCATATTCGTACAGGGGGCAATGGATCCATCTACATGTAACCACAATACTGAGCGGTGGGGACATCAGCGACACTCTCACCCGTCAACTGAGTCTTGGCCTTAGGTATTCAAATATCATCGTATTTGTATTAGTCACAATTACCTCACTTCCTTCAACATTTCATATTTTCATCACTTTATAAAATTCATGCACATAATAATCATTTTTCTTTTAAACCAAGCATGCAACATATCTTTTAACGTTAATGTTACATCATAAAATTCCATAAACATTTAAAATAATAATATTAACATATAAACAGCATTCAGAGCACTGCCATAACATCTACAAATTTGCAGGTGTAAAATGACCATTTTACCCCTAGAAGCGTAACTTTTTGTATTTATCCTTAGACCTCTAAACGACGTCCCAAATCATCCCAAACTTAACATATACACCTAAAAGACACCCATAAATATTCCCTAGTCCTAAATCTTAGCTTTTTTTTATAGATTCCTCTATTCGTTTTTAAACATAGACATACATCCCGGTTTGGAACTCGTATTGATTCGTAACTTTCCCAAACTTTACCAAATTTGCACCAAAGCTTAATAACACCTAAATAAACCATATTCAACCCAAATCAAGCCAATCAAGACCCATGAAAAACCTGAAACAGCCACTAAAAAATTCTGTCACAACTTGACAAAACCCTAGCCTCTCTAACCATTAACCAATTCGGCCCTAGCCACTAACCAACCCAACCAGACCCTAGCTGTCCCTCCTAGGACCATGAACAAACCCTCTATGGCCCTTTTATATCAGCACCCTCTGCCCCTGTACATAAACGCGCAAGGTCCATCCTCAAAAGCTTGGCCACGGCTAGGAGGTTTCCAAGCCACGCTCAACTCTCCTCCAGCCCCTTCCAGCTTTGTGTGGGCCATCTTGGCTTGAGCCTAGGACCTTCACGAGCCCATACCTTCATCCAGAAAGAGCCCCGCGCAGCCTCCTTTCTTGAATTACTCTAGGCCGAGCTCTATCCCACCTTAAGTCCTCTACCAAGCACTGCGTGCAACTTTCCTGATCTAGCCTTCGTTCCAGCCTTCAAGCAGCCAGTCTAAGACCCTCATGCAACCCTCCTAAGACCCTTATACATGACCTATCATCACCTACAGTCGTGGCTGACAAATGACCCTAGCCGAAGTGTCCCAACCCACTAGGAATCATAATTTTGTTTGTTATGATACCTGGTCATGTCCAGCCTTTGATCATGCCCTTAAGGACTCTAAATCCAGTGGAAAGCGTCCATTATGAAGCCCTACCATGGCAGCCCCTTAGCGCAAAGTTATCATAAGTTTTGGATCACAAAAACATGAGTTATTGACATGCTATGGACTAAAAACGAAAATAAATAAAATACCAACATATTTTCCATGCAAACATAATTAAAACATGTAATATGGTGTGATAGATGAGAAAATGAGATTTATAGAGTGACTTTTCTTATTTTACGCACGAAAACGTTTTGGCGATTCGAGGGACGTCGACGGAGAGACCTTTGCTGAAATTTTCCCCAAGATTCTCATGGTTTTCCTTCAAAATCTCGTGTGGTGTGTGCTGCTATTGGTGGGGGAGAATTCTTGTAGTGTTTGAGGGTGTGGGGCGTGGGATTTGTGGGGTTTGGGGTAGAGTTTGTGGGTTTAAATAATAGTTAAATCAAGTGGTTGAAGCTTGGTCCCATTAACAAATTATAATAGGCCCAATAAGCCCTATAGTGCATTAAAAAAATTCGTTTAGGAAAGTTCTTGAAATTATTAGCTGAGTTGTTAAAAAGTTTGTATTTTTGTTGAAAATCGAATATCGATAAAAATTATGTCTCAGCTTATAAAATCACCTCTAAACTCCTTAATCTTAAAAATATATCATAAAGCTTCATCCTCATTTTAAATAATTAAAAAAAATTATTTAATAATTTTTTTTTCCCTTTTTCCACCCTCAGTCTCCGTTCCTCGATCGCATCTCGAACAACCTTTAAAAATACAGTTTTATGAATTCATGTAGAAAAGTATATTTTAAACATGTAAACATGCGCACCATAATTAATTTATGCAATTAAAACATTTAATTAAAATACATAGGAATTTAATAACTTGCATGCATTTGAACGTGGACCTTCGAATTTTGGGACGTTACGCAGAGTACACAAGATATGTTTATGGATGTTCAGAGACTGAACTTCTCCTACGTCACCTCTTCTACGAAATCGAGTAGGATCCACTAGAAGACTTTGATTAATTACGACAAGTGTAATAACCCACCCAGCTTTGAACTTACCCACTGCCTAACTAAACTCCTAGTCTAGTCTGAAGGCATCACCTTCCAGCCCATACTTGTTTAACGTCTATGTGTGAAAGACTAAATACACATGTTTTAAGTCTTTGTGCAAGTCGGAATTTGAGTGGTGTGTGTGTGTTTGTGTGTGAGAACTCATCTCTAAAAACCACCCGAAAGCGTTCTCACACAATGAGAGAAATATGTTTCTAAAACTAAGTTGATAACACGTTGAAGTGTTCCCTCTGGCTGATTGCTTCTTCAAAGCTGATAAGCATTATGCGTGCCCTCTCTGTATTTTATCTTTTCACTCGTCAACTTTCATCATCATCTTAACTGAGCTTCGGCTTCTATTTATAGGAGTGCTGAACGTACAGTGAGACTCAGTGAGTGAATATGTTGCAGTTTGAATTTGTTCCCCCAAATAGATATCTGGAACATTTGACTTATGCGTTGCTGCAACGTCGCTTATTGTACCTTGATCATACAACAGATTTTGTACCTTTGTGCATAGCTGGATTAAGCTTGTCGTATCTGCAAATAGGTTTGCTCCTAACTGATGTTCTGAACTGGTCAGTTGAACTGGTGAGGTGAAATCAATTGACTCTTCAGCTGAACTGATTTCACTGAGTCATTTGAACTGGTCAATTGTGCTCTTCACCAGTTGAAAACTTCATCAGCTGGCCGGGCTTCTGAAGGTCTTCTGGACAATCATTTGAACTGTTTTTGATACTTAAGTTGTACAGGTTCAGTTCGATCAATCAGTTGGAACTTTCAGATTGCGACTCGATAGCATCAGTTTAAACTTGGTAACTTATCAGTTCAAAGCCTGATCAGTCTCAATTTTTGCGCACTTAGGTAAACTCATTAGAAACAAATTAAAATTTTTGTTAATATCAAAATCAAGATTGCGAACATGAAATGTTCCAACAATCTCCCGCTTTTTGATGATCACAAAACTTGAACAGTTAAAGCAATTTAAAATGAATTTAAACATTTAATAATTCTCCCCTTTGTGAGAATAAAAAAACGTTTGAAAACATTAAGGCGAATAAAAGAACTTTCAGTTCGAGGGATAGTAGAAAGAAAGGCTACCCCTGAACAAATAAATAAAACGATTTGAAAACAATTTTTAAGTTCGAGGGATAGCAAATTTAAAAACAATTTTAAAGAATAGCTCCCCCTCAAGCACTGAATTAAAAACTCCCCCTCAAAAATATAATTGTTGCGCTATTTTAAAAAGAATTTTAAGCAATAAACTCTCAAGCAGTTAAGACTACATATAAACAGGAAAAATCAGTTTAGTTACATGCCAACTAGCTGGATACACATGATGTTAATTTAATATATTATGTGTCCCTTGTATTAATATAAAGCAAACCATCTTATGTAAATGAACTGCTACTAAACTTAGCAAATATCAAATAACATCAAATATTATTCAGTTTATATAAAATAGAACTGAGTGTACCAACAATTGGTCGTCTATAATTCTTGGAATGCTGAATCGATTTTGAGTTTCTTTTTCCTTAAGAGCAGCTAATTGCCTTGGACTTGATCTCTGTGCTGGCTAACTGGTCTAATGATGTAAACTGGACTCAATTGATGTTGAACCGTAATGATCAACTACTATGATATGATATGACAATGAAGCGGCGACACTTCTCATGATTAAGCTCCACTTAACTCATCAGTTTCAGATGGTAATTGGGTTTCATCTGTTGAACAGTTGAACTGGTAAGCTGGCAACTGAAATCTTGTCCGCTGATCAGTTTAGCTATCCTGCTGTCAGTTGAACTCAAAAAACCTGCAAACAGCAAAACAACAAAATAGCCAAGCAAACATATAAAATATTATCAGAGGGTTTTGAAAATCATTTTGAAAACATTTTAAAACACATTTCAAAAAGAATATCAGTTTTCAAATGTCCTTTTTAGAACATCTAGCTCTGATACCAAATATTTGATCAGGAAAATCGTCTGAAAACTTGATGAACTGCAATAGCTCGTGTTCTAATAATGTATAGATCGATGAATTAAATCGAGTTTATTTAGAAATCAAGCGGAAAATACTCGAAGTAATCATTCTTTAAGAAAGCTGATCAGTTAAAGCATTTAATCTTGTGTAACTAATTAAGTGAAGATAATAGGATCAGTCCTCCCATGTATCAGTTTAATTATAGTGAGAACTGAAATAATAGATACTCGAACTGATCAAGTCAGTTTAAAGCTAGGGGTTAACAGTTAGAGTACACAAGATATATTTATGGATGTTCGGAGACAGAACTGCTCCTACGTCACCCCTTCTACCACCTCGAGTAGGATCCACTAGAAGACTTTGATTAATCACAACAAGTGTAATAACCCACCGAACTTAGGACTTATTCACTGCCTAACTAAACTCCTAGTCTGGACTAAAGGCATCACCTTCCAGCCAACACTTTTTTAACGTCTATGTGTCAAGGACTACACACACATGTTTTACGTCTTTGTGCAAGACGAAATTTGAGTGGTGGTGTGTGTGTGTGTAAACTGATCTCTGAAAACTACCCGAAAGTGTTCTCACATACTGAGATAAATATGCTTCTAAAACTAAGCTGAAAACATATCATTTTCCTTTATTAACAATAATTGTAGTTTTGCTAATATCTCCAGGTTCATTAATTTTCTTTCTTCCACATATACGAATCGACTAATCCGTTGGTATACTAGATGCAAATGTATTTTATAACTTCTTCTAACGACTTATGCTTTCTGTTATAATTTTCAATTGGATGATCCTTAATCCAACTAGTGGATGATTTCAAATGGATTGTTTTTTTTTTCATTGGAGATTAGGAATAGATGGACTTTCTCTAGAACCTATTTACTGACGGGATTCATCACGACTTTAGCTACTTTAGCGACTCGGCCTGTTACTCGAGATTCTCGATAATTTCATTTTCTGATGTTAGCAATGTACAATGGAAAAATAGGATTATCTTCTTTCAATGTAAAATAATAAAGTTTATGATGATGATATGCTAAAATATGGCAAAATCTGCACCGATAATTGGTTCGAAGTGTTCCCTCTGGGATGATTGGTTCTTCAAAGATGATAAGCATTATGTGCGCCCTCTATATATTTTATCTTTTCACTCGTCAACTCTCATCATCATCTTCACTGAGCTTTAGATTCTATTTATAGGTATTTTGCTGAATGTACAGTCAGACTCAATGAATGAATCCATTGCAATTTGAATTTGTTCCCCCAAATAGATATCTGGAACATTTGGTTTTAAGCGCGGCTGCAACGTCTCTTATTGTACCTTGATCGTAAAATAGCTTTTGTACCTTTGTGCACAGCAGGATTAAGCTTGTCATATCTGCAAACTGGTTCGCTCCTAACTGATGTTTTGAACTTGTCAGTTGAACTGGTCTTGAACTGGTGAGGTGAAATCAGTTGACTCGTCTGCTGAACTGATTTCACTGATTCAGTTAAACTGGTCAGTTGGGCTCTTCATCAGTTGAACATTTCATCAGTTGGTCGGGCTTCTCAAGGTCTTTTGCTGAACCACCTATTAACTGGACAATCAATTGAACTGCCCTTGATACTTCAGTTGTACTGGTTCAATTTGATCAATCAGTTGTCACTTTCAGTTTGCATCTCGTTAGCTTCAGTTTAAGCTATGTAACTGATCAGTCGAAGTCTAATCAGTTTCAATTTCTGCACACTTACCTAAACTCATTAGACAAAAATAAACAAGTTTTGTTAACATCAAAATCAAGATTGCGAATATGAAATGTTCCAAAAACATATTATAAATAAAACCCTCAATTGCATGCATTCGGGTCACGTAGATCGAATTTCCTGGACCTTAGTTTTTTATGATGGTGTTCAAACAATCAAGGGGCCAGTTCAAATAGGTTCATTGCTCTGGCCGGTCAGCCATACGGCGGTGAATTCGTTCCCGGGCCCCCAAGGGCGCCTTCGGCATCCAGGTATTTCGGACTAAAGATCCGAGCCATAGAAATTTTCAATTCTCGTGGGATCCGGGGGGACTGTCTCAGCCGTGCTACCGCCCTGTCAAGGCGGAAGCTGCGGGAAACCGATTCGATCCGAGCTCTTGGAATAGGAATAAGTCCTGGATTTTTCATTTTTTTAGTCCAACCAAATAATAGTTTTTTTTTCTTTTTTATACAACTCTCCCCCTTTAAAAAAAATTTTCTTCCTCGAAATTTAAACATACCAAATAACTCTGGGTATCGACTCTTCATCTCAGCCTCAGTCTCCCAAGTATCCTCCTCCTCGGAATGATTCAGCCACATGACTTTGACCATGTGGATCACCTTGTTCCGGAGCCTCCTCTCCTATTTGTCCAGAATTTGAGCAGGTCTCTCCTCAAAAGACAGGTTCAGTGTCAGCTGAAGTGGCTCATAGTTCAGCACATACAAAGGATTCGACATGTACTTCTGCAGCATGGAGACATGGAACACATTATGTACTCCAGCCAGATTCGAGGGTAATGCAACTCAGTATGCAAGTGTCCCAATCCTCTTCAGTATCTCGAACGGCCATATGTATCTCAGACTAGGGCTTGCCCTTCTTCCCTAATCTCAACACACCCTTCATCGGTATCACCTTCACGAACACATGGTATCCTACGGCAAACTCAAGATCTCGACCACTGATCTGCGTAATTCTTCTGTCGTCTCTGAGCGGTCTTCATCCTAACTTGGATCTTCACCACTAACTCTGCAGTCTGCCTTACAATATCCGACCATAGCTGTGCCCTCTCTCCTACCTCGTCCCAATACACTGGAGACCTTTCACTTCCTCCCAAACAATGCCTCATATGGAGCCATAACGATAGAGTTCTAATAACTGTTGTATGTGAACTCCACAAGAGGTAACTTCGGCTCCCAGCTGCCCTGGAAGTTGATCATGCAAGCTCTGAGTAGGTCCTCAAAAATCTGAATAACTCACTCTGACTGTCCGTCAGTCTGAGGATGGAAGACAGTACTGAATAGCAGCTTAGTACCTAATGCCTGATGTAGACTATTCCAAAACGCAGACGTGAAACTCGGATCCCTGTCGGACACGATGGACACTGGAATCCCATGCAGTCTGACTATCTCTCTGATGTACAACTCTGCGTATGAGTCATGGTGAAGGTCTTCTTGATCAGAAGAAAATGAGCTTACTTTGTGAGCTGATCAACAATCACCCACATGGCATTATATCCTCAAGTCGTCCTCGGAAGCCTTGTCACAAAGTCCATGGTAATGTTCTCCCACTTCCTACTCGAGAATAGGGAGTGGTCTAAGCTTCCCTGCAGGTCTCTGATGTTCTGTCTTGACATGCTGACATGTCAAACACTTGTAGACGAATCCCAGAATATCCCGCTTCATGCTCGGCCATCAATAAAGAGAATGAAGATCCGTATACATCTTCGTACTCCCTGGATGGATGGAGTACGAGGTGTTGTGGGCCTCGCTCAAGATATCTGTTCTCAGGAAATCACTTTCGGGAACCCACAATTTGTCCATATATCTGGCTATTTCGTCCACAACTATATACAGTCTCCGGCCCATAGCCTCATTCCTCTGTCCCCACTTCTATAGCTACTCGTCAGAAGTCTGCCGTACCTAGATTCTATCTCTCAAATTCGGCTGCACTGTAAGAGTAGCAAGATTTGGGGCAACGCCCCTGGCATAAACTGCAAGCTCAAATCTCTGAATCTCCTCATGCAGCGGTCTCTGTACCGATGGTAGCCAATATCACAGTCATAGTCCTTCACTAGCTCTAGCCACCTCAGATCACTCATGTTCAGCTCTTTCTGTGTGAAGAATTACTTCAGGCACTTGTAATCAGTGAAAATACTACACTTATCCCCATACAGATAATGCCTCCAAATCTTCAGGGAAAAACCATTGCTGCTAGCTCGAGGTCATTAGTCGGGTAGTTTTTTTTATAGACCTTCAACTGTCTGGATGTGTAGGCTATAACTCTGTCATGCTTGTGCCCAAATCAAGCCTCCAGGCATCTGTATATACCACGAACTCACTCTGCCCCGATGGCATAGCTAGAACTGGTGCTGAGGTTAAAGCCTGCTTCAATTTGTTGAAACTCTCCTGGCACTCCGGTCCCCAAATAAACTTGTCACTCTTAAGGCGGTCATAGGCACAACAATATAAGAAAAGTTCTGAATAAAATTCTTGTAATAACCAGCCAATCCCAAGAAGATACGGATCTCTGTCACGCTCTTAGGCACTGGCCAATCTTTGACTGCCTCAACTTTGCTGGGGTCGATCTCTATACCATCTTGAGATACAATGTGGCCCAAGAATGCCACTCTAATGAGACAGAACTCGCACTTACTGAAATTGGCATACAATATTCTGTCCTGTAGAGTCTGCGGTATGGTCCTCAGTTGTTTAATGTGTTCCTCTCTGCTCTTTGAATAAATCAGCATGTCCTCTATAAAAACTATGACGAATTGATTTAAGTATCACTGAAAATGTAACGTACTGTAATTTAAACATACTTAAAATCTGCGGAAAATAAAAATTTTCTTAAATAAGTAATTCTCCATCAAAATGTCATAAAAATAAAATGCTTGAACAAATATTTGAAATGTAAACGAACTTGCAACGAGTACTTGTTTAAAACAACATAAATTAATGTTGGAACATTTCATGTTCGCAATCTTGATTTTGATGTTAACAAAACTTATTGTTGTGTTTATAACATATTTACTCAAGTGTGAAGTTATTAAAACAAGAAGAAAGCTGAAACTGAATTCTGTACAAACTGAATTTCTGGCGAGTTTCGTTGTTTTGAAGATATCTCTCAGCTGGTTCATCCAAATGACAATCCGCTTGTTACACGGATCCAAAAATTCAATTTGGAACAAGTTGTATTTCACGTGAGTTGGGAAAAATCGGATGTTATCAAGGTCTAACTGATCGCTCAATTACCGAACTGATTGCACGAAAACAGCAATCAGTTGGGTATGAGCAGTTGCGGTATTTTGGTCATATCTCTTAGCTCGGTTATTGAAATGAAGCGATTTAATATGTATTGGAAAGATAAGACAATGATCAACAAATCATCTTCAAAAGTTGAAGTCTGAATCGAAGCTTAAGATGCTGATAAATGACAATGAAGCTACTGGTTCTGCACAAACTGAAATCAGTTAGGCTGATTTCATCACACCCGCTGAAACTGAACCAGCTGCTGACCACCTAACCAACCAACTGAACTGAACCAGTTGCTTACCAACTGAACCAGTTGAATTGAACCAGACCAACTGAATTGAACTGAACTTAACCAGGTAGCTGACCAGCTGAACTGAACGACCAGTCGAGATGACCAGAGTTGACTAGTCGGGAAAATGTCCAGCAAGGCAAATTTGACCGTTGCAATTGCAGAAACAGTACAGAAACTTTCCAAACGATCATATTCTTGTGTCTAACATATATATCATTGTTGGAGCCTATAAATACAACATATTGAAGATCAAACAAGAGCTTTTGAAGGGGATCAAAGAATGGGAAGTTAGCATGAAGAAATCAGCTAGTTGAGAGCACAAGCCCTTATGTAAGGATACATTTGAGATGCATACTGTAAAGGATAAATTCCTCACTCACAATTACTCACACATATACAAGAGAGTTGAACTTCAAATATTAGTTGAGTGAGTCTTTACACAAAGACGTAAAACATTGTGTTTGTAGTCTTTGCATATGAGACATTAAACAATATGCTGATTGTGAGGTGCTGCCTACAATCTTGAGTGTTAGGAGTTCAGTTTAGGCAGTGGGTAAGTCCTAGCTGAGTGGGTTTGTACAAAGAGTTGTATAAATCAAAGTCTTCTAGTGAATCCTTCCCAAGGGGAAGAAGGGGTGACGTAGAAGCATTTGAAGTCTCCGAACATCCATAAACAAATTCGTGTCTATATTTTTATTGCATTTAATTATCATTTCCATTGTTTTTAAGGATGCATTGTTGAAGAATTTTATTTATTCTTCAAATACCAAAATATTGCATACCAAGTGTTTGATAAAATGTTTCAACCAATTTATTTTTACTCATTCAACTTGCATATATTTTAAATGCTTTACAAAATGTATAATCTGTTTCTACGAAAGATTATTTTGAGTGTATTCCACTTGGTTTGAAAACCAAACTCGATTTAATTCATCGGTGTTCAATATTTCAAGAACCGAGCTATTGTAGCTCAACGATTACCACCCTAATCGATCCTGTCAATTAATTTCTTTAAAAATCAGAGAAAACAATTTATCAAGCTTAAAACTCTTGAAACTAAAAGGCCTCCGCACAGTCCGAGCCAACTCACTGATCCCCGCCTCTCGTCTCCTCGTACTCATTCTCACCTGCATCGATCAAATCTTGTTAGTCTAAAGACTCAACATGTATAAACTGCGAGTAGCAAGTAATACATAATAAATCCACATGCATTTTAAAGTAGTCAAATACATA
This sequence comes from Primulina tabacum, assembly GCF_025594145.1. Lineage (NCBI taxonomy): Eukaryota > Viridiplantae > Streptophyta > Magnoliopsida > Lamiales > Gesneriaceae > Primulina > Primulina tabacum. The sequence goes on from NC_134564.1 coordinate 20,937,735, forward strand.
TTTAAACTCTGAACATACTTACATAAATATAGACGTGTCATTATTCATAAACTTTTCATAGTCGTACTTCCAACATACATACTTAAACATGCCTAATCATCATCATTTTGTGTAGATATATATTTGAAAGAAAGTGACCCATAACATAATGCGCCTGATCAGACTAAACCATAATACTAGGCTGTTAGGGATGTCCACTGCCACGTATATAATATCCCCGGTCATGCTTTATCGGGTGGAGTGGTCCCTTGTCATGCTTTATCGCTTCCCAATCCTGATCATAACCCGGTCATGCTTTACCGGGGTGGAGCGGTCCCCGGACACGTTCTCCGACTTCCAAACTCGTTCATAATTTGTCACAAGACAAATCGCATACCTCAAAAACAGAAAACATTTTCTTTTTGCACGTCGAACATATTTACTTAGCATTGAGGGCTTCGTTAGAACTTTCTTTGGCTATTGATGCACATACATACTAATACATTATTCCAACTTCTTAAAATTCCATAACTTAATCGTACCAATCAAACTCACAACCGAAGTAATTAAATAACTCATGACTCTCTAGACCACTCGAGACTTGACCACGTTTAATCAACATACTAAACCATGACCTTGAACCCCAAAACAATCTTGACATGGAGTATGAACATTTCCCAAGCAATGGAAGACACGGACCTCGCTTAAACCATAGTTCAACGTTCCCTATTCAAAATTCGTAACGTCTAATCTAATCCTCACTAAGCTTGGACATAACGACGTATTAATACCGAAATGAAGCAATAACACCTAAAGTTGAAGCCCGAAGGACCCCTGAACCAGCTCCTAGGCACTGAGGTGTAGCGCTGCAGCGCTTGGTCAAGATCCTAGGCGCTTCCAACCAGCGTGGTGGCGCTACCCTACACGAAGCTGCAGCGCTGCAGCAATGCAACTGCTAACCTTACACGAACCACACCCCAAAAATGTCATCTTCTACCCATTCGCTTCCCTATGACTCTAATGTAACCGAACCCATACTGATTCGAAACAAAACACCGATTAGTGTCTGACCACAACCCATGACATACCTAAATGCAGCAATAATCACCCGGTGATTCCCATCAAGGCCTGCAACCAATAAAACTCAAGAAGCATGAAAAACATATGTTATAACATCACAGTTTGAGCAGTCACACGAGAATGATCATAACTCACTCGTTCCTTGTCCGAAAATTACGAATTTACTGTCAAATCAAAGGTATCAAAAAGTAATACGTTTTAAATGTTAAAAGTGTATCCAGAAAACCCACCAAAAATTCACGGGATTTGAAATTAAAGCAGATTTGGTTTTTGAGATCTAAAAACTTGTTCAAAATCGTTTTTGCCATTTTTGCTAAAACTTTGCATAACATAATCGGGGTTTTACACACAATAAGTATCAAAATACATACTACGACAAGATCGATGCAGAAAATAAAAGAATATACATGTCTTTGCGTTATAACGTACAAATATGACAAATATCGACGCGGTGGATTATGGGAGATGACAGAAAGACGCTTGCTGCACAATTCTTGCTCAAAAACCAACGGGAATATACTAAAAAAATTGAGGAGAAGGGGTGGCTGCTGCTAGAGCTCAAGAACCCTAGCTTTTTATCAAACAAAAGAAAGAATGCCAAGGGGGGTGTGTGTGTGTCGAAGGGGGGGGGTGTGTTACGTGTATGTGTGTGTGAGTATAGGTTAGGGAGTAATTAGGGGAATAAAAAATGCTTAGTTAAATAATTAGTGATAAAATATTACTAGTCTAATTATTTAAACCCACTCAATGTTTTAATCAAAATAATTGAGTACCAATTTTCAAGATTAAAATCTCTCAAGAATTCAAAATAGTATTTGAAAAGCTTAAAATCTTAAAATCACCTACAAAATTAAATTAGGCTCTAAATGCTTAAAATTTTATAAATCCTTTAAAATACCATTTTTCTAGCCCTGAAATAAAATACCACATTTCAGAAATCGCCTAAATCGTCACCAGTCTCTTTTCCCGACCTCGTATCAAATATTCGTCTGAAACATACAACTTAAGAAAACGTTTTAACGTACGTCAAATAAACATGTAACAATTTAAAATAATACAAATAATAAATCATGCATCGTTAAAAATCATTTTAAAAATTAAATAAGTAATTTAACAATTTAATAAATGCATAGGTTTACGATTATTGATTTTGGGCTCTACAATTCCTCCCCCACTTAAATAAATTTCATTCTCGAAATTAAATCTTACCAAAAAACTCTGTGTAACGGCTTCTCATATCTGCTTCAGCCTCCTAAGTGGCCTCCTCCACTGATTGATTCAGTCACTGGACTTTGACCAACTTTGTCGATTTGTTCCGAAGTCTCAGCTCCTGTCTGTCTAGAATTCAGACAGGTCTTTCATCATATGACAGATCTGGATCAAGCTGCAACGGCTCATAACTCAAAACATATGAAGGATTTGCCATATAATTCCTCCTCATCAAAACGTGGAACACATTGTGTACTCAGGCCAGATTCGGCGGTAGAGCTACACGATAAGCAAGTGTCTCAACTCTGTCAAGAATTTCGAATGGCCCAATGAATCTCAGACTCAGCTTCCCTTTCTTTCAAACCTCATAACCCCCTTCATAGGTGTTATCTTCACGAATACGTGATCTCCTAAGGCAAATTCGAGATCCCTTCTTCTCTTGTCAGCATAACTCTTTTGGCGACTCTGTGCGGTCTTCATCCTTTCTCGAATCTTGACCACCACGTCTGCAATCTGCTGAACAATCTCTGGGCCAAGTTCTGATCTCTCACCGACTTCATCCCAATGAATCGGTGATCTGCACTTCCTTTCATACAATGCTTTGTAGGGAGCCATCCGTATAGATGATTGGAAATTGTTGTTGTAGGTGAACTCCACTAGAGGTAGCTTTGATTCCAATTCCCATGAAAATTGATCACAGCATGCTTCCAACAAATCTTCCAAAATCTGAATCACTCGCTCAGACTGGGCATCTGTCTGAGGGTGGAATGTTGTACTGAATAACAACTTCATCCCATAGCTGAATGTAAACTCTTCCAAAAAGACGATTTGAATCTCGGATCCCTATCAAACACAATAGAAACTGGGATCATGTGCAATCAAACTATCACCCGGATATAGAGCTCTGCATACTGAGTCATGGAGAAATTTGTTTTCACCGGTAGTCAATTTAGTAAGTCGATCCGCTATCTTCCAAATGGCATTAGATCTTCTGACAGACCTCGACAATCCAACAACAAAATCTGTCACACCCTTACTCTATACTTAGCATAATTACCATAATCAAAATAGGGTTTGAATGATGTACCTATAGTATGAAGCAAATCAAACAAGGACATCAATTTGACGGTTTTTAAAAATTTTGGCATGATATCCCTATATTTTGTATAAGACCAAACCCAAGCAACAACATTCATATATACATAGAAACATATTTACATATACAAACATACATTGTATCCTCACACATATCGTGGAACTTGTTTCAAACCCTGACATTCAATTCATTATAATACATATGCGGAAGCTACACAATAAGAAGTCCCGGTTCTTGTCGAGGTGAGGCACGTTACAAGCATCCATTGGCGAACCGGCATCCTATATATCTTCATTACCTGATCCTGTAATACATGAGCTACGTGAGTTTATAAAACTCAATAAGTTGGCACTTATACGTATCAATATGCATCGAAGGAACATACATATCAAGTCGTGATCAATAATGAATCTTAAAAACATGTCATACCGTAGCATATATTCAATGTTCATTTTTGTACTTGAGCCTCATTAGTTGACCTGTACTACCGTGCTTGCTTTATTATATAACTACTACTGTGTTGGACGTCAGGGAGCAACCTTTGGCATCCCCACGCCCCATGAACATATATTGGCCAATAGCTTTGGTGGACTTAAAACAACCCATGATGTCAACAAGCTATATATCATGTAAAATCAGTCCTTTTCTTTTCATGTTCATATTCGTGTTCATGACATAGCACCCCTCTTCAATATTCATGAGTTCCTTACGTATTTAATACATAACAATGGAATATGGTGCTATGTTTTGATCAATAAACATAGTAACAATGTACATATAGCAATAATCAATGGGAAGTATTTGAAAACATAATACTACTCATGTATTACTTCAAGAACATGCCAACTTACTGTCCAAGCTTAAGAACACTGCTTTGAGACGGTGTTTCTCGCTCCTATACTGTCAAATACATCAATAAACCCATCACTATGTATATACTAGGTGAAAATCACTCCTCTATATGTGGAACAACGAAAACATAAGAAAACTTACACCTATATGATGTTCTTGTGATGGAAGAATAAACTTCTAACCTCAAAATGATGAAGAAGAAGAAGAGATGAGCTTTTGGAGGAAGATTTATTGGTGTCTTTCGATTTTTGCTGTGGAAAAGGGGTTGTGGAATGGTAAATAAGGTCAAGGAAGTCAAAACTTATCTTCCTATATGCAAGGCGGCGCTCGAGCGGTCATAAATTACCGCTCGAGCGCGGCACTTTCTGTCCGAAACAAAAAATCCAGAATCCATAGGCGCTCGGGCGCCGCTCTGCGCACATCCACCTCAAAGATCGCTTCAGAAACGGCTCTTCCGTTCATAATCTGAAAAAGTGGTAAACATGAATGTTGTAGCCCTATGTCTTGGCTTGAATCTCCAATTGGTTTCAGGTCATTTGCAGGTCTGAGTAAAAAGTTATGCCAATTATCCAAACATGTGTCAGTGAGGGAATGACGGTATACACAACACACTTCGGGGCACTTTTGGCTTGTCTTCCACAATGATTTGGACAAAACCAAAAACATGAAAGTTGTCGTATTATATCTTAACTTTCTAATGGTTATTGCCTCACTCAATTTGGATCAATATTCAAATCATTATGCTAAAACCCATAAAAACTACCACAATTTCATCCCATTTCCTGCAGTCCTATACCAACTTTCATTACACTTATTTATCTACACATCTTACTATCACTATTTTAACCCATATTCATTCTCAATACACCATGGACAATATAAAAATCATAGTTCAATCTTAATATTGATACTTCAATCATCACATGAAATCTAATGAGCTAAATAACTACATAATAAATGACATAAATGCATTATTATCATTTGTACGAGTAACCGGGCATTACAATTCTCCCCTCCTTCAAAGAATTTCGTCCTCAAAATTTGACATACCCAATAGTTCAGGATATCTCTGTTGGATCTCGTCTTCTCGCTCTGAAGTTGCTTCTTCAATTGCATGATTGCGCCATAATAGTTTTACCAAGGGGATTTCCTTGCCTCGTAACACTTTGGTTTTCCAATCGAGGATTTGGACTGGCCGTTCTTCATACGAGAGATTCGATGCAATCTCTAACGGTTCATAATGAATAACGTGAGAAGTATTGTCCAAATACTTTCTTAGTAAGGAAATGTGAAAAACATTATGAACATTTGACAAGTTCGGTGGTAAAGCAACTCGGTAGGCTCTGTCTCCTATTATTTCCAAGATTTCAAATAGGACCGATATATCTTGGACTCAATTTTCCTTTCTTACCAAAACGTAAAATGCCCTTCAATGGTGATATCTTTACAAATACATGGTCACCAACCTGAAATTCCAATCGACGACGTCACACATCAGCATAGCTTTTCTGTCGACTCTGGGCAGTGTGCATTCTTTCTCTGATCTATGTTACCAATTCAGCTGTTTGTTGTACCAATTCAGGGCTTAATAACTTTCGTTCTCCTAGTTCATCCCAATGTAGTGGAGATCGACATTTTCTACCATATAAGGCAGTATATGGTGCCATTCCAATGCTTGACTGATAGCTATTGTTATATGTAAACTCAGCCAACGGTAGTTTACTGTCCCAACTGCCTGGAAAATCAATAGTTTGAGGGTGGAATGCTGTACTAAATGCTAATCGAGTTCCCATGGCATGATGTAAACTCTTCCAAAATGCAGATGTAAATTTGGGATCTCTATCAGATTCAGTGGACACTGGGATGCCATGAAGTTTCACTATCTCTTTGATGTATTCTTCAGCATATTGATTCATCGTGTATGTGGTCTTCACCGGAAGAAAGTGAGCTGATTTCGTAAGTCGATCCACAATAACCCATATAGCATTGAACCCTCTTTATGTTCTTGGCAAACCAAGAATGAAATCCATCGTGATTTGATCCCATTTCCATTCAGGAATGGGTAATGGTTTCAGAAGTCCTGCTGGTCTTTGATGCTCAGTCTTGACCTGTTGACAAGTTAGACATTGTGCAACAAATTGAGCAATGTCCTTTTTTTTTATACCTGGCCACCAAAATAATGGTTTCAAATCCTTGTACATTTTTGTACCTCTTGGATGGATCGAATAGGGGGTAGCATGTGCATCAATAAGAATGTCATTTCTGATTGTTCCTTGTTTCGGCACACACAATCTCCCTCGATATGTCCATATTCCTTCCTCATTCAATTCAAAGTTCAAATTTACTCTTTTTTCATCTCGCTGCCTCAGTTGTTGCAATTCATTATCTGTACTTTGTTCGGCCTTAATTTTGTCTGCAAGTGTTGGTCGAACCATGAGAGATGATAATTGGATTGCAGTGCTCTTTGGCGTAACATCAATCTTCAAATTCTGTAAATCCCATAAAATTTGTTCTTGTACCTGCATTGCAGCAATAGAAATTGACTTTCGACTTAACGCATCTGCAACAACATTGGCTTTACCTGGATGATAATTAATAACACAATCGTAATCCTTCACCAATTCCAACCAACGTCGTTGTCTCATATTCAGTTCTTTTTGTGTGAATAAATATTTCAAACTCTCGTGGTCCGTGTAAATTTCACACCAGTTCGCCATACAGATAATGGCGCCATATTTTCAACGCAAATACAACTGCTGCAAGTTCTAAATCATGTGTGGGATAATTCTTTTCATATTCCTTCAATTGTCTTGATGCATAGGCAATGACCTTCCCGTGCTGCATTAGGACTGCTCCTAAACCTTGTTTCGAAGTATCACTATATACCACGAAATCTCCTGATCCTTCTAGAATAGCAAGGACCGGTGCTAAAGTCAATTTTGTTTTTAAATCTTGGAAACTGCGATCACATGCTTCATTCCATACAAATTTCACATTCTTTCATGTTAACGCAGTCAAAGGCAATGCTATCTTAGAAAATCCTGCTATAAACCGACGGTAATAACCAGCTAACCCAAGAAAACTACGTACCTCGGTAACAGTGGTAGGTCGTAGCCAGTTATTAACAGCTTCAATCTTGCTTGGATCCACTGATATGCTTTCTTTTGAGATAATATGGCCTAAGAATGCTACTTGTTCAAGCCAAAATTCTCATTTCTTCCATTTGACATACAAATGTTTATCTTTCAAAGTCTACAAAACTAATTGCAAATGTTCTCGATGCTCCTTTATAGTTCGTGAGTAGATGAGGGTATCATCTATAAACACAATCACAAACTTGTCTAGAAATGGCTTGAAAATTCTGTTCATTAAATCCATGAAAGCAGCTGGTGCATTCGTTAGTCCAAATGGCATTACAAGAAATTCATAATGCCCGTACCTGGTTCGGAAGGCAGTCTTTGAGATATCATCTGATCTCACTTTAAGTTGATGATAGCCTGATCGTAAATCAATTTTTGAAAAGATGGCAGCTCCTTGTAATTGATCAAACAAATCATCGATTCTGGGAGTGGATACTTATTTTTGATTGTCACTTTGTTCAACTCCTGATAATCAATACATAAACGAAGAGTACCGTCTTTCTTTTTCACAAACAAAACAGGTGCACCCCACGGTGAAAAGCTCGGTCTAATAAACATTTTATCAAGCAACTCCTGTAACTGTTCTTTTAATTCTTTCATTTCTATAGGAGCTAATCGATAAGGAGCTTTTGAAATTGGGTGAGTTCCTGCCACAACATCAATTACAAATTCGATCTTTCTATCTGGGGGTAAGCCTGTTACATCATCTGGAAATACCTCTGGGAATTCACAAACAATATCTGTATTTCTTAATTCACGAAATGGTGGATCAATAACTAAAACATATGCTAAATATCCTTGACACCCCTTCTGTAATAATTTACAAGCCTTCATACAAGAGATTATCCGAAGAGGTAAGGATATACCTGCACTTGCTACTGTGAATGGTTAGCTACTACTGGCGCAAACTTGATCATTTTCATGCCACAGTCAATAGTAACTCTGTACTTCGAGAGCCAATCCATTCCCAATATCACATCAAAATCCGTCATCCTCAGAACTATCAAGTCAGCATAAATCTGATGGCCTTGGATGTATATTGGACACCCTCGCACAATCTGGTCTGTTTGTAATTCTTACCCGGAAGGTAAGGCTATGGCAAGTTGTGTCTCTGTTGTATTTGCTGTAATGCTCAGTCTCCTTACAAACGATTTCGAAATAAAGGAATGTGTGGCTCCTGAATATAGTAAAACAATAGCAGTAATACATGAAATCAAGAACATACCAGTGATCATCGATGTATCCGTATCCACTTCCTCTTTGGTCATGGAGAAAAGGCATCCCTGTACTTTCTCATAACTCCCTGGACAATTCCTGGCAAGATGCCCTGGCTTTTTACAACGATAACAAACATTGGAACCTTGCATACATTTCCCGCCATGAAGTTTGCCACATTTAGGACAAGGTGGTCTCTCTTGTTCTTTACGTGGAGGGGGACCCTTGTCACGAGGTTCCTCTGGTCGAGTACCTTTGCTATCGGTCTTTTTTCTTTGTCCTGTTCCTTGGCTCTTTTGAAAGTACTGCTGCCTTCGCTGTTGTCTGTCTCTTTCAGTGTCTTGTTCATCCTGTTCAGCTATAAGTGCTCTTTCTACTATCTCCCCATAGGTAGCAACTTTCGACATCCGTACATCTCTTTTAATTTCAGAGCGAATTCCCTGCATGAAGTGTTCGCCCTTACTGGTGTTATCTTGTGCAATATATGGTACATATTGAACTCCAGCCTCGAATTGTTGTATATACTCAGTCATTGACATGGTTCCTTGTTTAAAATTCAGAAAATCACTAGCTTTCTTGGCTCGTACGTCCTTACTGAAATATTTGTTGTAAAACACAGTTTTGAAAGTTTCCCATGTCAATGGTCCAACCGGTAATGCCACTTTTGCACTTTCCCACCATATCCTTGCATGTTTTGTTAAGAGAAAGATGGCACAAATTACTTTGTCAACATCATCCATATGAAGGTAGGAGAAGATGGACTCCAATGATTTAATTCATTCTTCTGCTACTGTCGGATCGGGGGGATTCAAACGTCGAAAACGATCATACACATCAATTTGAACAGGCCCTTGCCTGGTAGAATGGCTTCTGCTTGTGCTTGTGCTTGTGCCCATTCATGAGTAGTCCGTTGCATCTCCAGTAGCTGCTGTATTTGTTCACCATGGACTTTTGCTTGTTGTTGGAGTAATTGAGCGAAGTCATCTACAGGTCGTGGCGCAGTACCTTCACCTTCGACTGCAGGGGCCTTGCCCTTAGATGACTCTCCTTCATGTACTTTACGTTTCGGTGGCATCGTCGCTTATCTTAACCTACATGTAGGATACATAGACACATAACTTAGCATAAACTATGGAATACAAAGATACTTACGTGCCGAGTTCCCCATGCATGGATGAAGTGCAGTGTCTTCTCTGTCGCAGAACCGTGGGCTCTGATACCATAAAGTGTCACACCCTTACTCTATACTTAGCATAATTACCATAATCAAAATAGGGTTTGAATGATGTACCTATAGTATGAAGCAAATCAAACAAGGACATCAATTTGACGGTTTATAAAAATTTTGGCATGATGTCCCTATATTTTGTATAAGCCCAAACCCAAGCAACAACATTCATATATACATAGAAACATATTTACATATACAAACATGCATTGTATCCTCACACATATCGTGGAACTTGTTTCAAACCCTGACATTCAATTCATTATAATACATATGCGGAAGCTACACAATAAGAAGTCCCGGTTCTTGTCGAGGTGAGGCACGTTACAAGCATCCATTGGCGAACCGGCATCCTATATATCTTCATTACCTGATCCTGTAATACATGAGCTACGTGAGTTTATAAAACTCAATAAGTTGGCACTTATACGTATCAATATGCATCAAAGGAACATACATATCAAGTCGTGATCAATAATGAATCTTAAAAACATGTCATACCGTAGCATATATTCAATGTTCATTTTTGTACTTGAGCCTCATTAGTTGACCTGTACTACCGTGCTTGCTTTATTATATAGCTACTACTGTGTTGGACGTCAGGGAGCAACCTTTGGCATCCCCACACCCCATGAACATATATTGGCCAATAGCTTTGGTGGACTTAAAACCACCCATGATGTCAACAAGCTCTATATCATGTAAAATAAGTCCTTTTCTTTTCATGTTCATGTTCGTGTTCATGACATAGCACCCCTCTTCAATATTCATGAGTTCCTTACGTATTTAATACATAACAATGGAATATGGTGCTATGTTTTGATCAATAAACATACTAACAATGTACATATAGCAATAATCAATGGGAAGTATTTGAAAACATAATACTACTCATGTATAACTTTAAGAACATGCCAACTTACTGTCCAAGCTTAAGAACACTGCTTTGAGACGGTGTTTCTCGCTCCTATGCTGTCAAATACATCAATAAACCCATCACTATGTATATACTAGGTGAAAATCACTCCTCTATATGTGGAACAACAAAAAGAGAAGAAAACTTACACCTATATGATGTTCTTGTGATGGAGAATAAACTTCTAATCTCAAAATGATGAAGAAGAAGAAGAGATGAGCTTTTGGAGGAAGATTTATTGGTGTCTTTCGAGTTTTGCTGTGGAAAAGGGGTTGTGGAATGGTAAATAAGGTAAAGGAAGTCAAAACTTATCTTCTTATATGCAAGGCGGCGCTCGGGCGATCATAAATTACCGCTCGAGCGCGGCACTTTCTGTCCGAAACCAAAAATCCAGAACCATTGGCGCTCGGGCGCCGCTCTGCGCACATCCACATCAAAGATCGCTTCAGAAACGGCTCTTCCGTTCATAATCTGAAAAAGGTGGTAAACATGAATGTTGTAGCCCTATGTCTTGGCTTGAATCTTCAATTGGTTTCAGCTCATTCATAGGTCTGAGTAAAAAGTTATGCCAATTCTCCAAACATGTGTCAGTGAGGGAATGACGGTATACACAATACACTTCGGGGCACTTTTGGCTTGTCTTCCACAATGATTTGGACAAAACCCAAAACACGAAAGTTGTAGCATTATATCTTAGCTTTCTAATGGTTATGGCCTCACTCAATTTGGATCAATATTCAAATAATTATGCTGAAACCCGTAAAAACTACCACAATTTCATCCCATTTTCTGCAGTCCTATACCAACTTTCATTACACTAATTTATCTACACATCTTACTATCACTATTTTAACCCATATTCATTCTCAATACACCATGGACAATATAAAAATCATGTTCAATCTCAATATTGATACCTCAATCATCACATGAAATCTAATGAGCTAAATAACTACATAATAAATGACATAAATGCATTATTATCATTTGTACGAGTGACATGGCATTACAAAATCCATGGTGATATTCTCCAATTTCCACTCGGGAATAGCGAGTGGCTTAAGCATCCCTACTGACCTCTGATGCTCTGCTTTAACTTGCTGACAAGTGAGACATTCAGATACAAATCGGCGAATGTCCCGCTTCATCTCTGACCACCAATACAACATCTGTAAGTTCTTGTACATCTTGGTACTCCCTGGATGGATAGAATACGGAGATGTATGTGCCTCTGTCAAAATATCCTCTCTGATCGAATCAACACTAAGCACCCACATCCTTCCTGTATACTTCACAATTCCATCGGACACTACATATAGTACACTGCCCTTGTCTTCATCCTTCAATATCCATTTCTGTAACTATTCATCCGAAGGCTGACCTCTACGGATTCGGTCTAGCAAAGAAGATTGGACTGTCAGGTTAAACAACTTGGGAGCTCTGCCGCTAGGGTAAACTTTTAGGCCAACCTCTGAATCTCTGACTGAAGAGATCTCTGTGCTGAAAGCTGTGCTACGACTGCTACTTTCCAACTCAAAGCATCTGCCACAACGTTAGCTTTTCCCGGATGGTAGCTAATTTCATAATCATAGTCTTTTACTAACTCTAACCACCGTATTTGTCTCATGTTCAGCTCTTTCTGCGTGAAGAAGTACTTGTGACTCTTATGATCAGTGAATATCTAGCATTTTTTGCCGTACAAATAGTTTCTCCATATCTTCAATGCAAAGGCAACGACAGCTAACTCGAGGTCATGAGTCGGGTAGTTTTTCTCATGCACTTTCAACTGTCTGGAGGCATGTGCTATAACCCGATCATGCTGCATCAATACTGCGTCTAAACGAGCTTAGAATCATCTGTGTATAACACAAAGGTTCCTTGCCCTGATGGAACGGCTAAAATTGGCACTTTGATAAGAGCTTGCTTCAAAGTATCCAAGCTCTTCTGACATTCTTTACTCCATTAAAATTTAGCATTCTTCTTAGGAAATGAAGTGATTGGCACTGCAATCGAGGAAAATCCCTGAATAAATTTCATGCAGTAGCCTACCAAGCCTAGGAAACTACAAATTTCTGACAGCGTTCTTCGGCTCGACCCATTCTTTTACTGCGGTCGCTTTAGTTGGATCCACCTCAATGCCATTGTTAGATATAATATGTCCCAAAAATGCTACTTTCTCCAACCAGAATTCACACTTACTGAATTTTGCAAACAACTTGCGACGGCACAAGACTTGCAAAATTGTACCCAAATGCTGACTGTGATCCTCATGGCTCTTCGAATATATGAGAATGTTGTCAATGAATACTATGACGAAATGATCTAGGAAGGGATGAAATACTCGATTCATTAGGTCCATAAAAATTGTTGGAGCATTTGTCAGTCCAAATGGCATCACTAAGAACTCGTAGTGTCCATATCTAGTTCTGAAGGCTATCTTATGAACATCTGCATCCTTTACCTTCAATTGATGATACCCAGATTGTAGATCTATCTTAGAGAACATTGTAGCTCCTTGCAACTGATCGAATAAGTCCTCGATTCCTTGGTAATGAGTATTTGTTCTTGATTGTTACCTTGTTCAACTCTCGATAATCGATACACAACCTCATGCTTCAATCTTTTTTCTTTACAAAGAGTACTGGTGCGCCCCATGGCGAGAAACTAGGGCGGATGATTTCTTTGTCTAGGAGCTCCAGAATTTGCTGTTTGAGCACTAAAATTTCTGCTGGAGCCAATCGGTTCGGTGCCTTAGAGATTGGAACAGTGCATGGCACAAGGTCAATTGCGAACTCTACCTCTCTCTCTGGTGGAAGGCCTGTGACGTCATCTGGGAAAAAATCATGAAAATCTCTTACAACTCATATATCAAATATCAATGGGGTGGGTGCGTCAGATGTAGAAATAATACAGGCCAAGAATGCCTGACACCCCTTATGTCTTCATGCCTGCATGAAAGAGATCATGCGAGGACACTTCTACACCGATTTGGCTCAAAAAGAAATTGCTACATGTCCAACCGTCTTACCAACACTGAACTTTGATAGGGGATCAGTTACGGTGCCCGGAAGCGCAACTGAAATTTTGAAAAATAATGTTTTCACAAGGAAAAATCCGAGCACCTCAAGATATTGTGTAGCAAATAACAAAAACACAAAAATTTCATACATAGAGTGTTTAGTAATTCTTACCTAACAATCACAAGGATTGATGATGTCTCCAACTAAGTTGTTAAACAACTTAGCTCTTTAAAGGTAGACAAATCTACAAGCCTCCCTTGAGCACTCTTTGCTCAAAATCAAGCCCACCACCAACTAAGAAGATCCCCCTAATTTTGCACTAGAAAGAGAAGTGAATACTTTACTCAACAATTGAAGAAGAAAAAATTGTAGAAAATTGGGAGAATAATTTCGGACAAGGTGGATGCAAGGAGGAGAGAAGAAAACTTGCTCGGTGTTGGAAAATGTAAAAAGTTGCATATGCATACCATGCCTAGTTTGTTGAAAAAGTTGCATCCAACCCTTCACCTCCCAAGCATACAATTTTATTTGGACATGTAACATTTACAAAGTCCATGGACTTTTATTTAATATCTTAAACACATTTGACATCATTTAAACTTTACTTGATTTTATTTAAGCCCAGTAGTTAAATAATTATATTCTATTGGGCTCTACAAGATCCAATGTTATTTAATTAATTCAACACTTGAATTAATTTAATTATTTGAACTCTACTAGGTCCACTAGTGTTTAATTTAACACTTGAATTAATTTAATTTATTCCATAATAATTTTTATGAAAATCACAATTTTCAAATACATTTATTTGAGCCAACTTTTAATTTAGGAACATATCCATAAATTAAGAGCTACATTCCCCACATAAAAGTCATACTTCTAATTTTTCTTTGCGCTTATAAACTCTTTATTAAGCCGTTCAACACATTGAACTATTTTACTTCTCAATGGGATCTAGAAAGCTAGTACTTTTGTGGCCCTCAATGGCTCATTGATACGACTAGAAGTGGGTTCACATCTCAATGTGATTCAGGACTAAACATGTCCTTATATGAGCATACTTCAGTTGTTCCATTCTTAATTAACAACTCCTTGATAATAAGAACGTCAGAACTCAAGTCTGATATTACCCAACCAATCATGTTAAACGCCTAGCAGTATCGCTTACACGATTCCCTAGGTATCAAATGGTAGTGCATGCAAGAACTATTTCATTATGGTTAGCGTACAGTACGATCCTTTCATCTCATATATCCCGACCGATTCGACAAATATTGGTATATCGAGAACTGTCAAAGAATCGATATTATGGGTCATGTCGTAGTTGCATCGATGGTGTAATCTAAGAAACCCCTTTCTTAATTACCACCAACATTCTGATCAGAGATTTCAAACTATATACACATGAGATCACATACGATATCCATACATGAAGGTAAGCGGTGAATCCCTGACTACTATGCATCGACTCCTATATGTTTTGACAGAACACCCAACCTTGCCACCTGATGAACCCATATGAGTCGGTAAACAAGTTAAAGTGCAATGCTAGCATATAAAGTCACAATGTTGTCCCAGGTCATAAGGAATAATGGTGTACAACCATAAACTAGGACATTTCCACTCGATAAGTAAGAACCACTTGGAAAGTTCTTTATGGAGGGTTGTTCAGTGCACTCTACGAGGAGCACCTATCTGCATGCTCGGACATCACAATGCCCCGTATCAATGAAACATGGTACTCACATCGCAGATACTAGTCTCAAACTCGAGCGAACTTTATCGTCTTTAATGGCGACTGGATCGACTAGGAACTGTTTAGAATATACAGTATTCCAAATATGAGTTTCATGATACTCATCATATGAGCATCTCACATTCTTTCTACTATTTGTATATTCAAGGACTTTATCTATGCAACTAGCATGTTTATACAGATAAAGATTGCAAAAACAATAATTTCAAATATTATTAAAATAAAGATTGTTTATACATAGAGTTGGGGCAGGGGCTGGAGTGGCTTGGGTTGCTGCTGGCTCGAACGAACATGGAGGAAGCAACCCGCGGACCATGGAGAGCATGCATGGCTGATTGCTGTCTTCTGATCTAGGGGGCTCGCTGCTGGGGCTAGGGCGGGCCAGGCTGGTCAAGTAGGGTCCAGGGTAGAGGGGTATGGTTCAGAACATGGGCTGGTGCAGTCAGGGTTCGTGGTGGCCAGAGGGATGAAGAGCCGAGACTAGGAGATCACGCGTGCAGCTACTGTCATCTGGGTTCAGTGCTTCGTACGCACGGTCAGTGGTTGGGCTAGGTCTAGTCTGGGTCTGGGCGTGGTCCAGGGATGGTCAAGGGCAGGTGGGCTCGGTGGTGGCTTGGCTAGAGGAGTCCTAGTGGGCTAGGAGTTCATGAGCGTGAGTTATCCATCCAAGCGCAGGTTAGGGTCAAGCTTCAGAAGTTTTATGAGCGGGCCAGGGTAGGTGGGCTCGGTCGTGGACTTGACTTGAGGGTGCCTAGGTGGGTTGGCTATGGTTTGGCCTGAGGTGGCTCGAGTAAATTGGGAGATAGCTCGGGTGGTTCAATAAGGTGTCAATTTCGAAAATTAAAGAACAAAAAATGAATCCATGGGTCCACGGGTGTGGATCATGACTTGTAAGGGTAGAATAAATACTAAAAATGTTATGTTTAAAATTTGGGATCAAAATAATGAGTTTTGGATTTTTCCAGGATTTAATCGCCGGCACGAAACGCTAATTAAAGAATTTAATTGAAAAGCCTAAGCTTCATAAATTATGGAAAATTATATTTAAGCTTAAATAATTATTTAGAATAATCCCATGTCATTAAATGTGAGAAAAAGATAAGTTCGAGAATTTTTACGTACAGGGGCAAAACGGTAATTTTACACTTAATAAAATACGAAAACGCTTGGCAACGTCCCGAAGGATCATAGCGCATGTTAAATGATATTATATGATTTAAAATGATGATTTTGATGATAATTTGTATTTTTATGATTTATGTTAAAGTTGTGCAATTTAAACTGTTTAAAATGCTATTTTTGGAAAGTTGTCGTATTTTATGATTTTTAAAAAAAAGAAAAATATTTTGAGTGATGTGAATTGACTGTGACAAAAGATATGATTTATGATATATGATTTTGTGAGGATATCGTGAGGGAAAAAGGCCTTAGAGAGAACGCATCTATGGGAAAAGGCCCCAGAGGGAACCCATGTTTGGAAAAAGGCCCCCGAGGGAACCCGTCTATGGGAAAAGGCCCTCGAGGGAATCCAACGATCGTATTTCTACGGTGGAGCCTAGTGCACACCCTCATGGATCATGTGGGGCTAAGACTGCAGTCGACCAAAGGATAAAAACTAGTCACTTTCAAGAATCAAACTTTACCCAAAATGATATATGATTGAAAGCTTTACGATTTTAATGATTTTATGATATATGATTTATGATGGTGATTAAAGCTATTTTTAAATGATTTTTTAAAGGATTTATTTATGGTTAAAGTTATTTTAAAATGATTTTACTATTTATGGTTTAATTATACTTAAATGATTTTTAATGGTTTATTTATGATTAAAAGATTATTTTAAATAAAAATATGATTTTTAAATGCATGTGGATGTATAGGTATTATTTGTTATCCATGTTTAGAAGGTGTTGAGTCTTTAGACTCACTAGGTTTGTATGGTGCAGGATTTGATGATTTTTGGAGGCGGTGACGATTGAGTCGATCGAGTGCAGCAGTACACACCCGAGAGCCTTTATGTTTCCGCACTAGCTTATTAGATTAAGAATTTAAAGAATATGTTAATGATTTTTACTAGAGATATTTTATGCTTTATTTTTATTGTTAGTGAAATTTTCAAAGGTCGATTAAAGATTTTATTTTATGCGCTTGAGATTTAAATTGTTAATTTATTATGATTCATGATTATGTTAAATTATTTTATTAGAATCTATGATTTAAGAAAAAAAATAGAGGTTGTTTCAACTGCAATTTAAAAATAAAGAAATATGAACGAGTAAGAAAAATCCTGATAACCAATAAAATAAGAAAATGAATGAGTAAAAAAAATATTCATGTCCACTCCTATCTCAAATCATGATGTGCGGAAAATATATGGTCCTCGGATTCACGTGCGCATATCTAGTCCTGCCTACTCAGACTTCGGTACCTCCAGCCTCCTCATCAACATTCCCACCAACATCATTCACACCTAGTGAGTCTAAACATTCAACACACATAACGTTGATAGAAAATATGTATACATAGCACACATCAGTGAAAAATATCGTAATAAAGTACATTTCATGAACTTAAAGGCATTAACTTAAATATATCGTATAATAGCATAACGTGTCAAAACATGCCTCATCAAATCATCATATATGTATACATTTTCTTTAATTGAATTCAGTTCATTAGTTGTGACTTTCATATAAGCTCTATCGTATAAACTATATTCGATTGATCCATTTACATATAACCGTTGAACCTAGCGGCGAGGACATCATCGACAGTATTACCCATCCAGTGAGCCTTGGCCTTACAGCTCATCGTACTTATATATTCAGCCACAACCAACTCTCATATTTCAAAACATCATCATTTTCACAACTTATCAATGTCATGCACATATGTACTTTTTTCTTAAAATCAAGAATGCAAAGTATTTTCATAGTTACATAAAAATCATATTCGTGATAAATAACGTTTAAAAAATGATAAATTTTTGATCAGGGCACTGCTAGGACTAAAAACTCGGCCCCGGTGCAAAATAACCATTTCACCCCTCGAAACCCTAAATGACCATTTTATCCCCTGGACCTCAAAATTTCGACCCGAAGCCAACCAAACTCCTTAAGACACTTCAAAACATATTTATAAACATTTACTAGAGTTAAAATCGACCCCGTTCCATAACTTATACAATTTGTTTAAAAACTTGGACCGCTGGTCATGATTTTTACCCAAAACGACTCGAAATTTATCCAAACTTTTCCCAAATATTTAAAACAACTTACTCACCTCCTAACAGCCCATAAACCATCTAGACGACACCACTAAGTCCCTCGAACAGCCCTTGCAAACTGCTGGATTTTCGGCCCTAGTAAATCCTCAAGCCCTAGCCGCACCAAACTCACATTTCATCATCCTAGACCTAACCCTCAAGGACAAGTCTTGGACAAGCCCTTCCTAGCCCACCTTAGGACCCTCCTGGACCAACTAAATCATAGCTCGCAACCCCATTAAAACCGCACGACACAACGCTTGCTAATCACCAAAAATCGCAACAACCGAGACACACACCAACACACCTTGCTTCATCGGTCTCTTCACCACTCCATCCATGTTTGAGCCATCTTAGGCCACGTCTCAGACTCACCAGGGCCTGGTCCAGGACTAGGGAAGACCTCTGCACAGCCGGAGCAGCATAGCCTCTCAACTTAGTCGCCTAGCCGCTAGGGTAATCCAATAAATCCGCTCGGCCCTCACCTAGACCAACCCGAACTTCGACTCCAGCACTTAGACATCATCATACTCAAAGTGTATAGCCCCTTAGCAACACAAAACCGGTAGTACCTTGCACATGAATCATAAAAACGTGAGTTGAATGCCTATGTATGTGGATTTCATGAACAAATCGAAGCATAAACGTAAACCCATGCAAGGACCAAGCATTGTACATAAATGGCACGCATATCAGCATATATATATGATGTGAATGATGGAAAAGAAGATATATGGCGTTCCTTAGTGTTTTATGATCAAAAGCTTGAAGAACAAGGCGTGGGAGGTGAACCGGAGAGGTCGGGAGGAAGCTCTCTTTGAAAACTTGAAGGGCCGGAAGGTTAGCTGATGTTTGCTGCTGAAGACTCGAGTGGAGGCTGGTGGAATGGAGGGGAGGGACGGCTTCTAGGGTATTATTAGGGTTAAGGTTAGAGTAAGGTAGTGTTTAAATAAAATTGTTAAGCACTAATGGCCCTAATTTGAATTTTAAAAAGATTAAATGAGTTTTGAGCCCATTAAGCATTAAAGCAAACCCAACAAGCCCAATAAAACTCCAAAAAAATATTTCATTTTGATATGTTTTAGAAAATATTGACTCAACCCTCAAAAAGTGCTTCCAAATCATTAAAATTTGCGTACTGGTAAAAATATAATACGGCGAGTAAAAATATACAACCAAGGCCCATTTTCAAAAATCATACTTAAAAACACCTCTTATTAAATAATTAAAAATAATTATTCAATAAAAATATTTTTCCTAAACATTCTCGATCTTCATTCCTCGTTCGAGTGCGAAATGCATCTAAAGACCATAATGCATGAAACTTAACAAGAATCATGAAGTAAACTCTAACCATGCATGAAATGCATAAAAATCATTAACACATATTTTAAATAAAACTCTAGATTGTATGCAGTCAGGTTACGTAGTTCTAATTTCTTAGACCTTACAACTCTCTCCCCTTAAAACAAAATTTCCTCTTCGAAATTTAAAACATACCGAATAACTCCGGGTAAGACTCCACATCTCGGCTTCAGTCTCCCAAGTAGCCTCCTCCTCGTAATGATTCAGCCACTTGACTTTGACCATGCGGATCACCTTGATCCGGAGCTTTCTCTCTTGTCTATCGAATAACAGAGTGGGTCTCTCCTCGAAAGACAGGTTCTGTTTCAGCTGAAGTGGCTCATAGTTCAATACATGTGAAGTATTTGACATGTACTTCCGCAGCATGGAGACATAGAACACATTATGAACTCTCGCCAGTTTCTGTGGTAATGCAAATTTGTATGCGAGTGTCCCCACTCTCTCCAGCTTCTCAAACGGCCCTATGTATCTCTGACTGAGCTTACCTTTCTTCCTAAATCTCATCACACCCTTCATCGGTGCGACCTTCATGAACACATGATCCCCTACGGCAAACTCAAGATCTATGCGCCGCTGATTTACGTAACTCTTTTGTCGGCTCTGAGCGGTCTTCATCCGTTCTCGGATCTTGACCACTAACTCTGCAGTCTGACTGACGATATCCAGGCCAGCTATGCTCTCTCTCCTACCTCATCACAATACACTGGAGACCTACACTTCTGTAACGCCTCGAAAATTTAAAGGTCCACTGCAAACCACATGCATGCAATTATTAAATTCCTTTGTATTTTAATTAATTGTTTTAATTGCATTAATTAATTATGTTGTGAATATTTGCATGTTTAAAATATATTTTTCTACATGGTTGCATTAAAAGGTATTTTTAAAATGTTATTCGAGTTCCGATTGAGGAACGGAGACCGAGGGCTGAAAATAGAAAATGTTTTTATTGTTTAATTGTTTTTAATTATTTAAAATATGGGTGATGCTTGTTCATATTTTTGAAAATAAGGGGTTTTGAGGTGATTTTATACGCCGGGACGTAAATTTTATCGGTGTTGGTTTTTCAACAAAAATACGAACTTTTTGGACAACCCGGCTATTAAATTCACAATCTTATTTTAACAAAACTATTTTAAGATTTTAATTAAACCCTAACCAAGCACTAGTGAGCCTAATTAGGGGGCTTAATGGGCCTAAGCCTAATTAAGAAAATACTTAGAATTTAAATATGTTAAACTCACCCCAATCCCTACACTTTGCACGCCAACTTTCAGAATCTTGGCACTCCAAAACTCTCCCCAAACACGGCACACACAAAAAAATTCAAGAGGAAAATCTTTGGTTTTTGGAGGAAAAAATTCAGCTTAGGAGTCTACGTCGCCGTTCTTTGCATCGTCATTATGTTTTCGTGCGTATTTTACGCAAAGTCACGCCATATTCTCCTTTTACTCGTCATCACACCATAATACGTTTTTATGCATGAAAATAAAATTATGAAAACAAGTGACACTTTCTGTATTTTCTTTTTTGTATGTCTCATGAAATTTCAACCAAAGTTTTTGATTCCCAAATCATGTTTTTGTATGGTTTAAGGACTGCCATGATATAGGTTATGAATAAGTTTGGTTCTACACAAAATATAGAGTCAAGGAACATAATAAAAACGTCATAAAGCATGGTGCAATCAAACTGGAATTATACTTGGACTGGTGTGCTTCTTGGCTCACGGTTTTGGGTGTGTTGAGGGCTGGGCTTGGCTCAGTTGGGGCCAGGGCTTGGCTAGGGTCCGTCAGGGGTCAAGGGAAGAGTCCTAGCCCACTAGGACTCGAGACAAGAGGCTGGGAAGGAGTCCTAGCAACCAGTGAAGCCCATGAAAGCTGCGCAGGTACAGCAGCGCGCAGCTGGTGCAGGGAAGGGATGGCTCGGCCTGGGGGCTCTGAGATGGGCTAGGTCAAGTCATTAGTGTCCTAAGAGGGTACAAAAGGGTTAGGGTCATGGGATAGCTCCATTGGTTGGAATCCTAGCAAGTTCGAAGAGTCCTTTGTCAAGTGAAACTCTCGGCCAAGGCATGCTACTAGTATGTGGCTGCGGTTTTCAAGATTGGGGTTGAGTGTGTTGGTTTTAAGGGTCTCAGAGGGTGCCTAGAGGGTCTGGTCAGGGTTGGGCTCGGTGGTGGCTTGGCTGGGAGTGTTCTAGTTGGGTTGGGTTTCCTAGACATACTAGGAGACACTCACACACACATGCATGCATCGGGCTTAGGAGAAAGAAGTGTTTTGGTAGGGCCAGGGCTGGTTTTTTGGGCTGGACTTGGTCAATAGGGTCTCTAGATGGGTTGGCTTGGGTTTGGCTCGAGGTGGCTTGGGCGTGGCTCGAGTATTTTGGGAGATGGCTTGGTGTGTTCGATAAGGTGTCAAAAACGAAATAATAAAGCTAAAATTGAATCCATGGGTCCACGGGTGTGGCTCATGACTTGGAAGGGTAGAATAAATCTTAAAAATGTTATGTTTAAAATTTTGGATCAAAATAATGAGTTTTGGATTTATTCGGGATTTAATCGCTGCACGAAATGCTAATTAACGAGATAATTGAAACGCCTAGTTTTAAGTTTTATAAAATTAGGAAAAATTATATTTAAGCTCAAATAATTATTAAAAGTCTAAGTTCTGAATTTAATAATTTTATATTAAGGTTTGGTTCAATTCGGGATTAAAACACATTAATACGTCACATTTAAAGATTAATTTAAAAGTTCTCGATTTATGCCAAATAAAAATATGGGAAATTTCGTGTAAGCTTAAATAATTATTTGGGACATGTTAGAAGTCAATTAATTCAAAAAAAAAGTCATAATCGATGAATTTTATGTCCAGGGATAAAACGATTATTTTACACCTTAAAATTAGTAAACGTCATGACAATGCTCTAAATGCTATTTTTATGATATTATGATTATTTTTAAATGTTCATGATTAAATTATGATTAATAAATGTCTATGAGATTTTTATGATTTAAGGAAGACATTTAAAAGACATGTTGCATGCTTAGTTTCAACAGGAAAAATTATATGTTATGCATGATTTTTATAAAGTAATGAGAATCTCAACGTTGAAGGAAGTGAAGTAATTGTGACTAATTCGATAATGTTAAAGATATCGTGAGGGTGACGGTCCCAGTGGAGCCCGACGATCGTATTTCTATTATTACGAATATGAGGTAACAATATGAGGTAACGGTAAGAATGGGAATGTCGTGAGGGAAAAGGCCCCTAGAGGGAGCCTATTTATGGGAAAGGTCCCAGAGAGAGCCCCGACGATTGTATTCTATTCGAAAGAAGATAGGCCAGGGCCCAGTTGACCGGTGAGAGTGTTGCTGGTGTCCCCCGCCGCCCAGTACTGCGGTTTCATGTAGATGGATCCATCGACTTTTGAGGTTTGAGGAAAGTCACAATTAACGATCTGAATTCAACAAAGGAAAAGGAAAAGGAAAATGTTATGATCATGATAAAAGGTTTTATGTTATGTTTTCAGGAAAAGGAAAAATGTTAAGGTTTATGTTATGCATGTCATGAAAATGTTTATGCTTAAAGTTGATGCATCATTATGAAAATGTTTCTATTTAAAGTTCATGCATCATAAAAAGGTTTACGAAAATGTTCATGTTTGAAGTTTATGCATCTTCATGAAAACACTATTTTAAGTACAAGTATTTTTCACTGTTGCTTGTGATTTTATATGTATTACTCGTTATCAAAAATATGATGTGTTGAGTCTTTAGACTCACTAGGTGTGATTGATCCAGGTGATTATGATAATTATGATAATGGAGGTCTCGATGGTTGACTTTGCTGGATTGAAGGTGCACATAACCCGAGGACCGACGATAGTTTTTCGCACTAGTTATGATTTATGATTTCAAGTTATGTTAAAAATATTTTACGAATTTTTATTCATGTTTTGAGATATTATAGTATAGGCTGTATTTCTCAATTATAAAGTTGGTTGTTTTATTTTAAGATGAGGTCCAAAATATTTTATGTAATTTTTGGTGGTTCAGCCGATGCTAGAGAGGTTAAAGAAAATAAAATTTCTAGTACTTTTAAAAAAATAAAAAGGGCAGACGTTTCAGTTGGTATCAGAGCAAAGGTCCTGTAAAGGGTTGTGGCACCATCAGCGCCGGGAAGATCAGTCGTCAAGCCTCAAAGTTGTAAGTTTTACATGCTTTATATGATTCAGTATGATATTACCTGTATGACGATATGAAATAAGAAATTATTTGATTTTAACGCATGTTCGCTTTGCGGTGCAATTGGACTATGTTGATTTTTGGGTTTTAATATTGACGTTCTACTTTTTGGGCCATAAGTTAATTGTGAATATTATGAATGCTTTTGGGAAACGTAGATTTTCTAAGAAAATATTTTTGATTCATGGTTACTAGTCGAAATAATTTTTGAGAATTACTCATAAGAAATAATGATTCGAGGATTGCAATGACTTGGGAGTAAGAAAATGTATAAGTTTTGATGAAAGGTAAAATGGGTTATAGCAATTGATTTTGGGTAAATAAGTTTAAATTATCGAAATTTATGTTATGAGAAACCCGTAGAGGAGAATTAAGAATGTTAAGAACTTATGGGTTAATCGTAGGATTTTGAAATTATGGACCAATTAGGATAATTTTTGAGGAAATTAAGAATTTGTTTTGCAATTATTACGGAATTTGAGGACTATGTTGGAAACTATATTCCGGCGTTTGACAAAATATGAATCAACTGAAAATTACGAACCAACTGATCGAGTAAACTAAACTCAGCAACTGGACTTAATAACTGAAATCAACTGACTGATCAGTTGGAAACTAATCAGTTGATATATTCATTCGTATGCTAAGCACCCTTCAACTGAACATATCTCGGGAAAGAACAATCAACCGTCAAGAGACATAGAAGATTGCAACGCCACACTTCAATCAATACAGCTTAGAAAAACGCATTTCGACGAAAGCAATTAAGACGCCGCATCACAATAAATGAAGCAAACAATGTCCAAGGAATAATCAACGGATACAAAGATTCAAATTCATCTCAAGTTACCGTTGGAGAAAAGAAGCTTATAAATATGACAGAAGAACAGCTGAAGAAAAGAGAGAGTCAACACTATTCAAAAGCTTGCTGTCACTCTGTCAAAATCTCAGCTCAATCTTACTTGATATATTCGTAGCAGTTAAGGCTACAATTTGAGCTCATTAGCAAGTTGTAATAATCGTTGAAATTCGATAGTGCTACTATCAGTTACGCACTGAGAACATCCTGTTAAACTAAGAATTTCAGTTTTGGCAGTGTTAAGTCCAAACTGAAGTGGGTCAGTACAATTCTTGTATTTGATTAAAGTATTTTAGTGGATATCCTATCCTTAAGATAGAAGGGGTGACGTAGGAGTAAATAAATTCTCCGAACATCCAGAAACAACCCTTGCCTATTTTATTTCAGTTTCGTATTCTATCTTTCACTCAGTTATTTTCCACAACTACTTTAGTTTAACTAATTGTCATTGACCAACAAGATTCAGAGAATCAGTTTGTCACTAAACTGAACTCAAAATTTGAAAAGATCAGTTTTAATTGTGAGTGTTTATTCAACCCCCCTTCTAAACACTCTTGATACGTTAATCGATCCTATCAAATGGTATCAGAGCGGTTAAATCTTGTTCTTGAATACTTTTGATCTAAAAACTTGCCAGCATGACTTCATTCAACGAAATTCTCATGTTCTCCAGAGAATAATTTGATGATTGGAAAATCAGAATGCAGGCTCATTTGGCTGCACAAGATGATGACATGTGGTATGTCATAACTGATGGACCTATGAGGATTCTAAAAGCAAATACAAGCAGTTGCCATAACAGAAGGGGCACCACAAAGAATAGAAAAGCCCAGAGATGAATGGACAACTGAAGACAAAAGAAAAGCAAATCTTGATAATGTGGCAAAAGACATTCTGTACAAAACGCTGGACAAAGTAACCTTCAACAAAATAAAGATGTGTAAAACAGCCAAAGAAATTTGGGAGAAGCCGATCCAACTATATGAAGGAAATGATCAAACCAAGGAAAATAAACTTTCTGTTGCTATGCAAAAGTTTGATAACATCAAAATGAAAGAAGGAGAATCGATGCACGAGTATGATGAAAGAGTAAGCAGTGTCATCAATGAGTTAAATGCACTTGGAAAAGTGTATACTAACAAAGAGATTGCACTAAAGATAATGAGAGGTCTTCCCAAGAAATGGTATGTCAAAACCATTGCAATGAGGGAGTCCAAAGTTCTAAACCAGATTGAACTTCATGATTTATTTGCTGATTTAAAGGCTTATGAGTTCGAGCTGCAGACCAGAGAAGGAGAACCATCCACCCCTGCAGCCACAACTGCTCTAGCTGCTGTCAGAACTGAACAAATCAGTTCAGTCAAAAAATCTGCTGATCAGTTGAGTAATGATGCTATGTCATTATTCATCAAAAAATTCGGAAGATTCATGAGAAAGAATCAAGGGAACTTCCAGAAGCCATACCAAAGGAACAATTCCAAAGATGAACCAAATGCCTGCTATAACTGAGGCAAATCAGGTCACTTCATTGCTGATTGTCCTAAACCCAAGAAGGACAGTCAAGGCTCAACTGACAGAAGAAAGAAATCATATGAACGCAAAAGAAGATCCAAGGAAGATAAGAAGGTCTTCAGAAAGAAGCATGAGGTACTCTTAGCTGAAGAAAACAAATCTAAATGGGCAGAAACTGACAGTGAAGAGTCGAAACCAGAAAGCTCATGCAGTTCAAGTGATGATGAGGAAGTAAAGTGCTTGATGGCTAATGATGCAGCAGAAGAATCATCTAGCCAACATGTATTTGATTTCAGCTCTACTGATTTCACACGAGAAGAACTCATTCTAACACTACATGACATGGTAAATGAGTATCAAAAGCTTGCATCATCATTTGAAGAAATCAAAGCAAAGCAAACTGATCCCACAGACAATAAAACCAAAACTGATGAATCAGTCGATGGTTGAGTATAAAAAGGGAAATCGATGAGTTAAAAGCAGAAAGAAACAAAAATCAGGAATTAATCCAGAAGTTAATTCTTGAAAATTCAAAGCAAACTGAACTTATTCAGGCTTGGAACAAATCATCTGTTGCATTGACTGATATACAGAACTCCCAAAAATCAGTAACTGATAAAACTGGTTTGGGGTTCTGTAACCAAGATGAAATGTCAACCAATGATACTCAACCAAAACTGAATATGGGCAAAGGGAAATACATTCACTTTGTCAAATCAGTTATGGTACAAGAACAATCAGAGCCAAGTAAACTGGTTGAAAAGCCAACTGAAAGTATGAACAAGGGCAAAAGATATGGTATTGGTTATAGTCAAAAATTCTCAACTGATTCACAAAGTCAGTCATCAAAGAGATTTTACAAAAACTAATCGAATGGCTATTCCAATTACTATAACTACAAGCCAGTTCAGAAGAGATATAGACTGAACAATCAGTTGAATAAAGCTAAAACGCATATTGTATCATTCGTACACCACACAAGCACACAAAAGCCGAGAAAAACCATTTGGAATACATCTATTGGAAAGACTGTTAGACTAATCCAAGTATGGGTTCCTAAAGAACTAATCAGTTCAGGACCCAAATAGATATGGGTACCAAATTATATAATGTGTGTGACTACAGGTAACAGGTACAAACAAGAACTCAATATGGTATTTGGACAATGGATGTTCGCGACATATGACAGGAGATGCAAGTGTGCTATCTAAACTGATCAAATACAGTGGTCCAAATATCAGTTTTGGGGACAATTTCAAAGGTAGAACTGTGGGTAAGGGTAAGCTTATCCATGGTAACTTTACTTTTAAAGATGTTCTATTAGTAGAAAACCTGAAGTATAACTTGATCAGCATCAGTAAGTTATGCGACAGTGGATTCTCAGTACATTTTGACAAAAACTCATGTTCAGTCAAAACTTCAACTGATGAAATCATACTAACTGGCAAACGTTGTGGAAACACATATAAAGTCAGTTGGAATGATCAAACTTATGCACCAGTTTGTTTTAGTGCTTCCAAATCATCTAAAAACTGGTTGTGGCACAAGAGACTAAGCCATTTAAACTTTAAATCCATTGCCTATCTGAGTAAACATGAACTTGTAATTGGTTTGCCCAAAATAGACTTTTCAAATGAAAAACTTTGCTCAGCATGTCAGTATGGTAAACAAGTACGATCTTCTTTTAAAAATAAGGGTTGTAAATCTTCATCCCGATGCTTAGAACTGTTGCACATGGATCTCTTTGGTCCTATACCAGTCATGAGCTTAGGGGGAATGAAATACATCTTGGTAGTCGTGGATGATTTTTCAAGATTTACTTGGGTTATTTTTCTCAAATCTAAAGACCATACTACTTCACAACTGATAAAGCTCTTCAAAAGACTTTTAAATGAAAAATCAGTTGGAATTGATCGAATCTGATCAGATCGAGGAACTGAATTCATCAATCAAACTCTTTCAAATTTTCTAGAGAATGCTGGAATTAAGCATGAGCTCTCATCAGCCAGAACTCCTCAGCAAAATGGTGTAGCTGAGAGAAGAAATCGGACCCTTAAAGAAGCTGCTAGAACAATGCGTGCTGATTCTGGTATTTCTCAAAGGTTTTGGGCAGAGACAGTAAACACTGCGTGTTATACTCAGAACAGATCAATGATTAATAAGAATCATATGAAAACACCATATGAGATCTGGCATGGAAGAAAAAGTATAATGACTTATTTCAAAATATTCGGCTGCAGATGTTTTATTCTTGATAATGGTAAAAATTATTTAAAAGCGTTTGATGCAAAATCTGCAGAGGGAATATTTATTGGATACTCATCAGTTAGTATAGCTTATAGAGTCTTCAATAAGAAAACCCTAAATGTTGAAGAATCAGCTCATGTTGATTTCGATGAAACTGAACTAACTAATAAGCCAACTGATCAAGTTGAGCTAGTTGATCGATTTACAGATATCAGTTTGGAGGATGATAATGAAAAAGACAATCATATTAATCAAAACAATCTCCAAACACCCGAACCAGAAGTGTCAGATCAATCAGCTGAACCAGAAGCCATTCCTAATGATCAGTTGATAGAGCATAATGATAACATTCAAATACCACTTGACGAAGCACCAACTGAGAGCGAAAACTGTGTTCAGTTACCAACTGAAGAAATTGCTGATACAACAAATACTGAGTACAGATGGAGAAAATCACATCCACCTGAGCTGGTAATAGGAAATCCATCTCATCCATTAAGAACTCGCAATCAAATGTTAAATTTATTTATCCATTCAGCTTTCGTATCACAACTAGAACCAAAGAAAACTGATGAAGCTCTTGCTGATCCT
This sequence comes from Primulina tabacum, assembly GCF_025594145.1. Lineage (NCBI taxonomy): Eukaryota > Viridiplantae > Streptophyta > Magnoliopsida > Lamiales > Gesneriaceae > Primulina > Primulina tabacum. The sequence continues at coordinate 20,967,314 of NC_134564.1, forward strand.
AACTAGGGTAAATGCAATGCAAGAAGAGCTAAATCAGTTCACTCATAACAATGTCTGGAACTTAGTTCCAAGACCAGTTTCAAAAACTGTTATAGGTACAAAATGGGTGTACAGCAATAAACTGAACGAGGATGGTTTAGTTGTGCGCAACAAAGCAAGATTAGTAGCACAAGGATACAGACAAGAAGAAGGAATTGACTATGATGAGACATATGCTCCAGTTGCAAGACTGGAAGCAATCAGAATGTTTCTTGCTTATGCATCATACAAGAACTTCAAAGTCTATCAAATGGATGTCAAAAGTGCATTCCTAAATGGCCAGCTACAAGAGGAAGTATATGTTGAACAACCCCCAAGTTTTGCAAATCACAACTTTCCTGATCATGTATATCATTTGAACAAAGCCTTATATGGTCTTAAACAAGCTCCCAGAGCTTGGTACGAAACTCTTTCAAAATTTCCAACTGATCATGATTTTTCTGTTGGATCAGTTGATAAGACCTTGTTCAAATTTACTAAGAATGATCACATTTTATTAGTTCAAATTTATGTTGATGATATCATATTTGGGTCAACTAACCCCAAATTATGCGAGAAATTTGCTAAGCTAATGCAGGATAAGTTTGAAATGAGCATGATGGGTGAACTGACATTCTTTCTTGGACTACAAGTGAAGCAACTGGAAACTGGTATATTCATAAGTCAGACTAAATATACAAAGAGCTGCTGAAAAAATTTGGCATGGAATCATGTTCAGCTGCGAATACTCCCATGAGCTCATCAGTAAAATTGGACACTGATCAAGGGGGAATATCAGTTGAGGCGACACTATATCGAGGTTTTATAGGGTCATTGTTATATCTAACTGCCAGTCACCCTGATATTGTATTTGCTGTGTGTATGTGTGCTAGATTTCAAGCAAATCCTAAGCAATCACATTTCTCAGCTGCTAAAAGAATTTTGAAATACCTTAAGGGTACACAAAATGTTGGGTTATGGTACTCCAAAGACTCTACTTTAAATTTAGTTGGATATTCAGATGCAGATTATGCAGGATGTAAGCTTGATCGTAAAAGTACAAGTGGATCTTGTCAGTTTCTAGGAGACAGGCTGATCTCTTGGTTCAGCAAGAAGCAGACATCTATAGCTACCTCAACAACTGAAGCAGAATACCTTGCTGCTGGTAGTTGTTGTGCACAACTGATCTGGATCCAGCAACAATTGAGAGATTATGGAGTAATTACAAATAATTCGCCCATATTTTGTGACAATACGAGTATAATTGCCATCACCTATAATCCAGTTCTTCACTCAAGAACAAAGCATATAGATGTCAGACACCACTTCATAAGAGATCATGCTTTGAAGAAGAACATCACACTGGAGTATATATCAACTGAGCAACAAGCAGTTGACATCTTCACCAAACCATTACCCGAGACTAAGTTTTCTTACTTTCGCAATATTCTTGGTTTAATTGATCTGTCTTAAAATTATTACTAATGTTGCTTTACTAATAGAATTATCTGCAGAAAATAAGAACAAAACTAATTGAAAATAATACTTTATTAATAATACCATCGATCCTAGTGTACAGAAGATATCATAGAACTAACTGAATCCTGCCATTCTCTAATTCAGTCATTCAATTCATAAATTTGGATTCTAGAAAATGACCTAGTTGTAGAAATCTTCTTAACCACATGTATTCCTTCCATAACATTGCTTCTAACAGACATTTGTCATCAATCAGATCTGTAACATGCCTAACTTCAAAACGATCAATGTATTTTCTTGATGTTGCTGCTTGAGCACGAGTAGGAACAACACCACTACTACTTACCCTCTGCAAATCATGAATCTTGAACCATGTTGGCATCACTTTCATCAAGACATATTCTTCCATTGTCTTCTTCAATTCTTCTAAATAAGGACTTGATTGCTCATTAACTTGAATATGCGAACTACTGCATGCATCAAAGTTACTTGAATCCGACATATTGAACTGTTATTGTCTCACATTCTATCATCTTATTTAAAGACAGATGAAATTTAAATGTTGAAGAAACTGAAGAGACTCAAATCAACCAAAGCGTCTTTCTCATTTACCGAGGCCTCTTAACTATCAGTTGTTCATTATCAACTGATATCAGTTTGACATTTATTACTTAACGCTTAAACAATCATCAGTTCATCCGTTTATGATCATAATTCATATATAATAACTAATGAAACTTATTATTTGCAGGAAAAAAAAAAGACAAAGTTAAGCCAAAATAAAAGTTTTATTCAACCATAAATATTTGCTTAGATTACATTTTCATATTTTTCCTCTATATCATCTATCCACATTCTCAACCAAACGGATAGAGATGAGGAAGATGTCTTGAGAAAGCTGTGTGAAGAAGCTATGCGATTAAGGATCTCCAGTTCCTTTTGAAGCATCAGCTGATAGATACGACCATCCGTAAAGATGTCCACTCACACAGCTATATTCAAGTGCTCCTGCACTTCTCTCAACTCTGCCATCAGTTTGGGAGTGGTAGCCTCTCCAGAATTATACAGGAACTCAAGCTCCTGTAACTTTTCCCAGTAGGGAAGACTCTTGTAGAAGACTTCGTCTTCTATATCAGCCTTCCTAGCTTCCAAAGAAAATGGCGAAGCACTCGAGCTACTCGCATTTGCCATTCTTTTGTCTTGAATATTTTCACCAATATAACTGAAACTAACCGTGTTACTTCTATTTATAGCAGAATATCAAGGAAGCTGAAGGGTCGTCAACGTTTCAGCAAACGATAATCTTTCTGACCTTTAAATTTATTCGCTTTAATTATTTTATGCACTAATTAAGGGGGAATAATGGTTTTAAAAGGTTAACTGAGAAGACAAATGTTAGTAAACTCTCAACTGAAAGGACACAGTCTTACAAATGATCGTTCAGTTGGGTATTTCACTAATCTTCTCATATAAATTAACTAATTAAAACATATTATATTTCAAATCAAGTGACGTGACTGTCTATTATCTAATGATGAATCTCATTTTGAAAACGTGGAAGCATTTGAACCGTTTAAATTGTACACACGCTTATAGCACAGGAACACACGTTTTTATTCAAAATTTTGATGGACTGACACGTGTCCAGAATCTAAACAGTCACATACATATAAATAATTTCCCGCTTCAATTCAACTTTCTTTCTTACGCGTACATCATCTCTCAGAGCAAACTCATACACTCAGAGCTTGTATTTCGCAAAATTTCAGGTTTCCTTACTCTCAGCAATGGCGAATCAAATCCCAGCTCACATGTTGAACGCTATGGCCATTGATTTTGACTCAGTTCTAACAGTTTACGAAGCTGAAATTAAGAACGTCTTTCTGAAGATTGAATCTGCTGGTCTCAGAATTTTTTTGGGACAATACTCGCAGGAGATTTACCCAAAAGAACTCCAAGACCTCTACTCAAATGGATATATCAACTCTGATGGAAACATCATTGCCACTATTAACGGTCAATCGGTGACCATTTCTGAAGATTCTTTCCGAGAAATCTTTTCATTACCCTCTGATGGATTAGTACACCTGGCTGATGTTAAAGCATCAGATATTGAAGAAATGCAAACTGCACTCTCTGCTGATGGACGGAAAATCAAAGTTTCCGATCCTAAGAAGGAACTGAAACATGAGGTTCAGTTACTGGATGATATCGTAGCCAAAGGGCTATTGGCCAAGGCAGGATCGTATGGTGCCCTGGTTTTGGAGAAGTTTCAAGCTATTACGATCATTATGGCTGGAAGAAAATTCAACTGGAAGTAACTTATTTTTAGTATCTTGAAGAACATGTTTTCCTCCACCAAGCAATCAAAAGGATTTGCAGTGCCGCTAAGCTATTTGATGAAAGTCAAAGGGTTGGTGGCTGATGATTCGGAGCGATTATCCAAATTCAAAATTTTCAATGGGAAGAATATTCTGCCACCCAAGACTAAACTAGACATTTCTCCTGCTCAGTTTGTAAAGATAAAACAGGAGATTGGGACTCAACAAGCGGCTCCCAAATCAGTTAAACAGGAGAAGACATTGGCTCAACTGAAGACAGTTAAAAGAAAACTGATTATTAGTGAATCCGATTCTGAGAAGACGCCCTCTCCAAAACTTGCCAAGAAACCAAGAACACAAAGGACAAAATTACCAACCACAGTAAAATCAATTCCTACTGAAAGACTGATATCTTCAGATGCCCAACAGCCTATCAAAGCAGTTCCTCTGAAGATTATTCCACCAGAAATCTCAGCTGGTGCAACAAAGGAAACAGTTAGAATCAAAGCTCCTCTAATCCACATCAATCGTCCTACCGTTCTAGCATCTCCCAGACCCAAAGGTATAAAGATTATAGAACAGGTGGATACTACTCGTACTAGATTGGAAATTCCACACATCCTCAGTACTGAAAAAGGCAAAGGCGAATTGATTGAAGAGCCCAGGCCATCCAATTCAATTCAAACTCATATTGACCTTGTTTGGGAACAGGTTAATAATTTTGCAGTATCAAAACTTAAAATCTATGATGACTGGACCGTCTACAGAACTCAAATTTTTGCTAAGCAGCTGAAAAAGAAATCCCAGCTGAACAAATTTATCAAACTAGAAGCAATTGTCCTCAAGATGGTCAAAGCTGCTACAACTGTTCAGGCTTTGGAGAGAAAAACATATTTTTTTGATCAAATTCGAGCTAAGAAGCTATCTCAACTGCTTGAGAAATTAAAGGCAAACTACATTCCCACCAATCCAACTGCCTATAATGATCGAGCTATGATCACTCAGCTAGATACAGATCTTACTAGCTTGCAAGCTAAGATAAAAATGTGGGAAATGGATCATGAGTTAGTTCTTCCTGAGGAAGCCTCTGAAGAAGAAGAAGAAAACCCCTCCTCTCAGCAGAAAGAGCCATCCTCAGAACAAACTATTGTCACAACTGAAGAACCAGTTCAGGATGTGCCACAATCATCTGCTGTGGAACATCAGCTGTACTCTGAAGCCGAGTTGAATTTTGCCAACATTGATGAAATAATTCAAGCAGTAGTGACAGAATCTATGAATAATGAAATCATTTCTGAAAAAGTTGATCACTCAACTGATCAAATAACTCAAGAGGTTTCTATCTCAACAGAAGCACCAGTTCAGCCTGCTGTTTCTGAACTAAAGGAGCAAACAGTGGTGCCTACTCAATCACCAAATCAACAGATTGCTGAAAATATGGAGGCAATTCATGACCCTTTTACTGAATATCTTATTCAGCAGGAAAGCCCAATTGTTGATCAACATCAATCTTCATCTCCTCCAGTCCAAGTAGCAATAACTGAAACAGATGTTCCAGCACAGACTGTCTCTGAAACGATATTATCTGATAGAACCATGGTGGTCTTTGATCAAGTCTCACATGAACCAAGAACATCTAATCAGTCACCTCCTCTTCAATCCACGGAAATGGATCTTGTTCTTGAAGAAATCCAGAATATGCAGCACCATATGCAGCAGATGATTACTGAAATCAAGAAAATTCAATCCACACACTTCTCTCATACTGTCAAATTGGATTCTTCAATTGAATATGACTCCGCAAAACTGAAAGCCATTCAAGCAAACATGGAGTCTCTTACCCGAACCGTACTTGAGATGAAAAATAACAGAGGTCTAGCTCAAAGTCTCTATACAACTCAGGATATAATCAGTCAACGAGTTGAGCGATTGGAAACTTCTATTTCTAATAAAATGGAATTGCTGCAGACTTGTTTACAAACTGCTGTCTCAAGTATCTGAAAGGGATCGATTTTAGGTGCCCGAGATCGCAACGGAAGCAAGAAAATTTTCGATTTTACAAGAAGAAAATTTCGGCCACCATGTTCTAGTGTTGTAGCATATACAAAACAAACCATGACATTCATAGTGTGTTTAGAAATTTACCTATCAATCTCAAAGATTGATGTAATGGCTCCAACCAAGTTGTAAATAACTTGGCTCTTCAAAGGCAAGACAAATCTACAAGCTCTCCTTGTCCTTGAAACCTTCCTTCAAAATCAAGCCCAACACCAACTAGGTAGATCCCCTCATATTTTACACTAGAAAAATATGAGGAATTTTCTTTTAAGAAGTATTTTCTTTCTTCAGCAATTGAAGAACAAAATGGAGAGAAAAATGAGGGAAAAGACTATTGCAAATTTTCGGCCATTGTAGGAGTGAAGGGAGAGTGGAAGACTTTTCTTGGTCCTTGAAAAAGTTGAGTTAAGCATGTGAATGCCATGCCTTGGTTGTACAAAAAGTTGTCTCCCAACTCTTCACCTCCCATGCATGCATTGTTATTTGATTTTTAACATTTAAAAATCCATGAACTTATTTTAATTATCTCAAACATATTTGAGACTAATTAAACATTACTTGAATTTACTCAAGTCACTAGTTGAATAATTATTTTACTATTGGGCTCTACAAGACCCAATATGATTTAATTAATTCAATACTTGAATTAATTTAATTATTTGGACTCTACTAAGCCCACTAGTGTTTAATTAATCCAAAACTTGAATTAATTTAATTTAGTCCATAATAATGTTTATGAAAATCACAATTTTCAAATACATTATTTATTTGGCCAACTTTTAATTTAAGAACACTTCCACAAATTAAAAGTTACATTTCCCTCATAGAAGTCAAGCTTCTATTTTTCCTTACGCTTATAAACTCATTTATAAGCCGTTCAACACATTGAACTATTTTACTTCTCAACGGGATCTAGAAAGCTAGTACTTGTGTGGCCCTCAATGGTTCATTGATACAACTAGCCGTGGGTTTGCATCTCCATGTGATTCGGACTAAGCATGTCCTTATATGAGCATACCCCAATTGCTCCATTCTTACTTATCAACTCCTTGATAACAAGAATGTCAGAACTCAAGTCTGATAGTACCCAACCAATCATGTTAAACGCCTACCAGCATCGCTTACATGATTCCCTAGGTATCAAATGATAGTGCCTGCAAGAACCATTCAATTATTGTTAGCGTACAGTACGGTCTCTTCAACTCATATATCCCGACCGATTCGACAACCATTGGTTTATCGAGAGTTGTCAATGAATCGATACTATGTGTCATGTCGTAGTTGCATCGATGGTGTAATCTATGAAACCCCTTTCATAATTACCACCAACTCTGATCAGAGATTTCAACCTACATACACATGAGAACACATAGGATATCCATACCCGAAGGTAAGCGGTGAATCCCCGACTACAATACATCGACTCCTATATGTTTCGACAGAACACCCAACCTTGCCACCTGATGACCCCATGAGAGTCGGTAAACAAGTCAAAGTATAATTCTAGCACATAGAGTCTCAATGTTATCCCGGGTCATAAGGACTAGTGGTGTACAACCATAAACTAGGACTTTTTCACTCGGTAAGTGAGAACCACTTGGAAAGTCCTTTATGGAGGGTTGTTCAGTGCACTCTACCAGGAGCACCTATCTGCATGCTCGGACATCACAATGTCCCCTACCAATGAAACATGGGATTCACATCGCAGATACTAGTCTCGAACTCGAGCGGCCTATATCCTTCTTAGCGACGGTTGAATCGACTAGGAATCGTTTAGAATATACAGTATTACAAATATTAGTTTCATGATACTCATCATATGAGCATCTCATATTCTTTCTACTATTTGTATATTCAAGGGCTTTATCTATGCAACTAGCATGGGTATACAGATAAAGAAGTGCCAAAATGATAAATTCAAATATTATTAAAATAAAGATTGTTTATACATAAAGTTTCATTGTGAACACTCGGCCAACACTTGGCTCGACGGGCACCTACTCTAACATGTATCTCCGCAGATGTCAAAATTCTTTCCACTGACGTTCGAAAATTATCTGAGAAGATGGATTTGTTTGACAAAAAGGGGGAAGAAATCAAAGATCAAAGAGCATCTTGAAAAACAGCAGAAAACAGCAGAAGCAGTTAATCAGATTATTAGATTCAGCTGTTATTAAATCAAGATCTCTTTCAGTTCAAGAAATTCAATCTCTTATTTTATCTACAATGAGCTCAGATGTTCAGTTATTATTTACTTAGTTTTGTCAAACACCATAAAGGAGGAAATTGTTGGAAACTAAATTCCGGCTGTTTGACAAAATATTAATTAACTGAAAATACGAACCGACTGATCGAGTAAACTGAACTCAGCAACTAGAAATAATAACTGAAATCAACTGACTGATCAGTTGATATATTCAGCCGTATGCTAAGCACCCTTCAACTGAACATATTTCGGGAAAGAACAATCAACCGTCAAGAGACATAGAAGATTGCAACGCCGCACTTCAATCAATACAGCTTAGAAAAATGCATTTCGGCGAAAGCAATTAAGACGCCGCATCACAATAAATGAAGCAAACAATGTCCAAGGAATAATCAATGGATACAAAGATTCAAATTCATCTCAAGTTACCATTGGAGAAAAAAAGCTTATAAATATGACAGAAGAACAGCTGAAGAAAAGAGAGAGCCAACACTATTCAAAAGCTTGCTGTCACTCTGTCAAAATCTCAACTCAATCTTACTTGATATATTCATAGCAGTTAAGGCTACAATTTGAGCTCATTAGCAAGTTGTAATAATCGTTGAAATTCGATAGTGCTAATATCAGTTACGCACTGAGAACATCCTGTTAAACTAAGAGTTTCAGTTTTGGCAGTGTTAAGTCCAAACTGAAGTGGGTCAGTACAATTCTTGTATTTGATCAAAGTCTTTCAGTGGATATCCTATCCTTGAGATAGAAGGGGTGACGTAGGAGTAATTAAATTCTCCGAATATCCAGAAACAACCCTTGCCTATTTTATTTCAGTTTCGTATTCTATCTTTCAGTCAGTTATTTTCCGCGACTACTTTAGTTTAACTGATTGTCATTGACCAACAAGATTCCGAGAATCAGTTTGTCACCAAACTGAACTCAAAATTCGAAAAGATCAGTTTTAATTGTGAGTGTTTATTCAACCCCCCTTCTAAACATTCTTGATACGTTAATCGATCCTATCAGACTAGTTTATCAATAAGTGAGAATTGAATGGGTTAATTGATAAGTGTTTTCGATGATTTAGACTTTTAAGAATATTTGGAACCTTGGGGTATCTTTGTTTTAATGTTATAAGGAATGTTGATCATCTGTTTTTAAGGATGAATTGATATTAGGCTTGAAAAATCTAAGCGTTAGCGGTTGCGTTTGGGATTTTAAGACTGAAATTTGATAAGTTGATGAATATTTTGGGTATAAAATAAGGAAAGTAATATACGATAAGTATGATCATCCATCTTTTAATATTGGAAATTGTAGGAAAAACTGAAATTCGAGGTTATAATAGTAATAGCACTAAGTCATTTGGGTCTTTTGAAAGTGCGATTTGAAAATAAGGATTTAGAAGGTAAAATTAATTGGGATCAAGGAGACGTAAGGACATTCTAGAACTTAAGTTTGATCAGAGTAGTGCAGCGGAAGCGTAGATTTTTGGGATAATAGAACTAAGTCTAAACTTTGGGTTATTAAGGATAAGCGAATTTCGAGGACGAAATTCAATTTAAGGGGGGGAGTTTGTAACGCCCCGAAAATTTAAAGGTCCACGCAAACCAAATGCATGCAATTATTAAATTCCTTTGTATTTTAATTAATTTTTTTAATTGCATTAATTAATTATGTTGTGAATATTTGCATGTTTAAAATATATTTTTATACATGGTTGCATTAAAAGGTATTTTTAAAATGTTATTCGAGTTGCGATCGAGGAACGGAGACTGTGGGCTGAAAATAGAAAATGTTTTTATTGGTTAATTGTTTTTAATTATTTAAAATATGGGTGATGCTTGTTCATATTTTTGAAAATAAGGGGTTTTGAGGTGATTTTATACGCCTGGGACGTAAATTTTATCGGTGTTGGTTTTTCAACAAAAATACGAACTTTTTGGCAACCCGGCTAATAAATTTAGAATCTTATTTTAACAAAACTATTTTAAGATTTTAATTAAACCCTAACCAAGCACTAGTGGGCCTAATTAGCGGGCTTAAAGGGCCTAAGCCTAATTAAGGAAATACTTAGTATTTAAATATGTTAAACTCACCCCAATCCCTACACTTTGCACGCCACTTTTAAGAATTTTGGCACTCCAAAACTCTCCCCAGCCAATACACGGACACACAATAAAATTCAAGAGCAAAAGCTTTGGTTTTTGGAGGAAAAAATTCAGCCTAGGAGTCTACGTCGCCGTTCTTCGCATCGTCGTTACGTTTTCGTGCGTAAGTGGCACGCCATATTCTCCTTTTACTCGTCATCACACCATAATATGTTTTTTTGCATGAAAAAAAAATATGAAAACAAGTGACACTTTCTGTATTTTTCGTTTTTGTGTGTCTCATGAAATTTCAACCAAAGTTTTTGATTCCCAAATCATGTTTTTGTATGGTTTAAGGACTGCCATGATATAGGTTATGAATAAGCTTGGTTCTACACAAAACTTATAGTCCAGGAACACAATAAAAACGTCATAAAGCATGGTGCAATCAAACTGGAATTATACTTGGACTGGTGTGTTCTTGGCTCACGGTTTTGGGTGTCTTGAGGGCTGGGCTTGGCTCGGTTGGGGCCAGGGCTTGGCTAGGGTCCGTCAGGGGCCAAGGGAAGAGTCCTAGCCATGCTAGGACTCGAGACAAGAGGCTGGGAAGGAGTCCTAGCAAGCTAGGACTCCAACCCGTGAAGCCCATGAAAGCTGCGCAGGTACAGCAACTGGTGCATGGAAGGGATGGCTCGGCCTGGGGACTCTGTGTCACGCCCCAAGTCCGAAGCATCGGTGACATATAGCATTGTTTAACAATTATATTGCAAACAATAAAGCCTCGTATCAAATAAAACCAGTCTTTTTCATAAATAAAGTATTGTCTTACAATGACAATGAAATAAAATACATCAGAGTTGCGAAATGCGGAAAACTTAAAAGAAAGGGATACTCCTCTAAGGGGTGAGGCCAGAACTCGGTTTTATACCCACCGGTGGGGGCCAGACAGAAATGGTTTTATACCCACCATTGGGGACAAAACAGAAATGGTTTTGCACCCACAATTGGGGGCCAGACAGAATCACAATTCTCGTCCCATTTCAAATTGACTCGTAACAGTGTAACAAAGAGTTCAGAGATAACATACAGAACTTAGCAGATTTCTCAGAGTTCAGACTTTTAGACATGTACAGCGGAATCAAAGAATTCGAAGCATAGCAAGAAAACATAATCGATCGAATTTTTAAACGAAGCAAACCAATATTTTCGAAAAAAAGACATACCAACATGCATGTCATGTTATCTATATCAAAGTTTAAAAATAGAAAGAAGCTACGGTAAAACAGAAGCCCACTTACCGATTTTTTTGTAGGAAGTTTCTTGTCGAAAATCGGGCAGCGCTTCGACGTAACCTTGACAAATGCTGTCTTCGATCCGGCAGCACTTTGACGCAAAGTTTCAGCACTTGATTTCACGAAAATTCCTTCCTCTTCCTTGCTTAGCTTGGCCGAAATTTTGGAGAGGTTTGATGAAGAGAGTGGGCCGAAATTTTGGTATTTTGAGGGGAACTCTTGGTGTAAGTTTTGAAGTCTAGCATGTAGTATTTATAGGCAAGAAAAACCCTTCCACCTAGCCCCATCATGGCCGAAATCTTGGTCAACAAGAAAGGCTTGATTGCTCATTATTTTGGTTCAAAGATTCATGTATTCCTCAAGCTCTAGGATGATTACCCAAACTCCCATGCATTCTTCAAGTTCTAGGATGATTATCCAAACTCCCATGCATTCTTCAAGTTCTAGGTTGATTATCCAAACTCCCATGCAAATTAAGTTTGTCTTAACCCTTAGCTTCTTCATTGATTATTTCTTGCATATTTAATTTGTCCAAACCTTACCTCAACTTATAGCTCCCTTTTTGGCCTTTTTAGGACAAACTTGGTTGAGCTGCTTTGAGCTGAAAGATCGAGTCCTTGAGCTGGGGTTTTACTCCTCCCGTGACAATACTCCAGTATCTCAAACGGTCCTACATATCTCGGATTTAATTTTCCTGATTTACTGAACCGAACTACTCCTTTCATGGGGGAGACCTTGACGTAAGCTTTTTCTCCAATCTCCAACTCGAACGGTCTTCTCTTCAAATCAGCCCAACTCTTTTGTCGACCTTGACTACTTTATCAACGGTTAACTGAATAAGTTCTGGTACGGCAACAGCTTTCTCTCCGACCTCGTCCCAATATAGAGGTGACCTATACTTCCTCCAATACAAAGCCTCATACGGATCCATCTCGATGCTACTGTGATAGCTGTTGTTTTAGGCGAATTCGATTAGGGGTAACTGTTCACTCCAATTTCCAGAAAAATCCAGCGCACATGCCTCAGCATATCCTCAAGGGTTTGAATTGTCCTTTCAGTTTGGCCATCAGTCTGAGGATGATAGGCAGTGCTGAGAGTAATCTTGGTTCCCATAGCCTTTTGGAAACTCTTCCAAAATCTTGATACAATTCTTGGGTCTCTATCAGACAGTATACTTGCCGGAACTCAATGTAGCCTCACTATGTTGTCCATATACAAAGTGGCTAATTTATCCAAATTATAATTCATCCGCACTGGCAAGAAATGGGCAGACTTGGTCAATCTGTCAATGATTACTCAGATCCCATCGTGACCCTGCCTTGATCGTGGTAGTCCAACTACGAAATCCATGGAGATGTTATCCCACTTCCACTCTGGTATCTCCAATGGCTGTAACAGTCCTCCAGGCCTTTGATGTTCCGCCTTGACATGTTGACAGACTAAACACTTTGCAACAAAAACGGCTACGTCTTTCTTCATCCCGTTCCACCAGTAATTATTCTTTAAGTCCCTGTACATTTTTGTACTCCCTGGACGCACCAAAAATCTTGATTTATGCGCCTCGGTCATTACCTCTTCTCGAATTCCATTGACGTTTGGCACATACAATCAGTCCTTTCATCCAAAGGATACCATCTTTATCAATTTGCAAATTCTAGAACTTTTCCTTCTTGGATCTGTTCTTTAATTTTAAGGATGAAGGCATTATGATTCTGCTTCAGTTTGATGGTCTCTCGGAGGCTTGATTGTATTGATAGTGAAGATAAGCTCGCCTTTCCAGGATTCCTTCGGCTCAAAGCATCCGCCACCTTATTTGCCTTACCCGGATGATAATTGATTGACAGATCATAGTCCTTGAGAAGTTCCATCCACCTTCTTTGCCTCATATTTAATTCCTTTTGAGTGAAAATGTACTTGAGGCTCTGGTGATCAGTAAAAACTTCGCATTTTACTCCATAAAGGTAGTGCCTCCAGATTTTAAGTGCAAATACTACTGCGGCTAACTCCAAGTCATGAGTGGGGTAATTCTGCTCATATGGTTTTAGTTGCTGTGAGGCATAAGCAATTACCTGACCCTCTTGCATAAGCACACACCCTAATCCTCCCTTTGAAGCGTCACTGTATACAGTGAAATTCTTACCATCCTCTGGAAGAACTAGTACTGGTGTGGATGCGAGTTTTGTCTTCAGGGTTTCAAAGCTTCTTTCACATTCCTCATTCCAAATAAATTTCGAATTTTTCTGAGTAAATTTGGTGAGTGAAATGGCTATCGAAGAAAATCCTTCCACAAATTTTCTATAGTAGCCTGCTAAACCCAGAAAACTCCTGACTTCAGTCACTGTCTTTGGTTGTGGCCAATCCTTGATTGCCTCTACCTTCTTAGGGTCTACTGACACTCCTAATTCAGAAATTATATGTCCTAAGAACGCCACACTTTTTAACCAAAATTCACATTTCTTGAATTTGACGTATAGTTCCTTTTCTCGAAGTGTCTGCAAAGTTAGACGCAGATGCTCTTTGTGTTCTTCTTCACTTCCTGAGTACACAAGGATATCATCTATGAAGACAACTACAAACTTGTCGTGATATGGTTTGAATACCCAATTCATCAGGTCCATGAATGCTGCAGGAGCATTTGTTAGGCCAAAAGGCATTACCGTGAATTCGTAATGTCCATATCTTGTCCTAAAAGCAGTTTTAGGGATGTCTTACGCTTTGACCTTCAACTGATGGTAACCAGATCTCAGATCTAGTTTTGAGAAGACCTTGGCTCCCTTTAACTGATCGAAAAGATCATCTATTCTTGGGAGTGGGTACTTATTCTTTATGGTGATCTTGTTCAACTCCCGGTAGTCAATACATAGCATCATGCTTCCATCATTTTCTTTACAAAAAGCACTGGGGCTCCCCATGGGGATGCACTGGGGCAAATCTGCTTCTTATCTAATAATTCTTGCAGTTGCTCCTTTAGCTCCTTTAATTCAGCTAGAGCCATTCGGTATGGTGCCTTTGATATTGTTGCAGCACCAGGGACCAAATTGATTTCAAATTCTACTTCCCTATCTGTTATCTCTCCCGGTAGTTCTTCGGGGAAAACGTCTGGAAATTCTTGAACAATTGGAATATCCTCCAACTTTGGGACTTCTTCTTCTTTGATTTCATTGATCACTGCCAAGTAAATTTCTTCTCCTCCCTTTATAGCTTTCCAGGCTTGTGAAGCCGATAGTAGAGATTTTCTTTCTTTGGATTTTCCGTGATATACAACTTCCCCTTTTGTTGGAGTTTGAAGTCTAATATCTTTCTTTGACAGTCTACTATGGCATGGTTTTTGGCTAACCAGTCCATTCCAAGGATGATGTCAAACTCAACCATATTGAGTTGAATTAATTCCACTTCAAAAGTTTGATTGCTGATACAAATTTTACAGTCTCGATATACTTTGTGTGTTTCAATTATTTTGCTGGTAGGTGTTGCTACTCTTAACGGTTCACTAAGAATATCATGTTCAAGTTTAAGCTTCTTAGCAAATCTTTTAGAGACAAATGAATGTGTGGCATCATAATCAAACAAAGTATATGCAGGTATGCCATGGAGTAGTATAGTACCTGCTACCACCTCGTTGGTGTTATCAGCTTCCTCTTGGGTGATTGCATACACCCTAGCATTGGTCTTGTTCTCATTTTGCTTTCTGGGTCCCGCCCCTTTTTCTATGTTCTCCGGACATTCTTTAATTCGATGACCCACATGACCACACTTAAAACATGCACCTGACTTTCGATAACATTCCCCGTTATGATACTGTTTACAGGTGTCGCACCACTTCCCTTCCCTGATGCCAGTATTACCAGAACTTCTTTGGGAAGGCCCACCTGAATAATTTGGTTTCTTAAACTTGGGACCGTTCTGAGTAGGTTGATTGACCATTGGTCTTTTGTTCTTGTTCTCTTCCTCGCGTCGCTTTATATCAGTTTCTGCGCTCATTGCAGCGCCCATCAAATCTGCAAAGCTGTTTGGCTTGAATACTGCCAATGCCGACTGAATTCGACTGTTGAGTCCCTTCTTGAATCGATGCATTTTTAACGTTTCATCTGACATGATCGTTGGGACATAGGTTCCCAGATCATTGATTCATGAAGTGTATTCCATCACTGACATATCCGGAGCCTGTTTGAAGTTTTCGAATTCACCCAACTTCTGTAGTCGAAATTCAGCGGGATAGTGTTGTTTCAAAAATTCTCTCTTAAAAATCTGCCATGTGATCTCTTCCACTTCTGCGAAAGATGGCGACACAGTTTCCCACCATTTCCTAGATCGTTCTTCCAAAAACGGTGTTACAACCTCCACTCTCAGTTTTTCAGGTATTTCGAGTAAATGTAGTTGTGTTTCGACGTTCTTGAGCCATTTGTGGCTGACTTCTGGGTCCGGGTTCCCATCGAACGTTGGAACTCGATTCCTTCTGAGAGATTCGTAATGGTACTTAATCCCACGCGGTTGCGGTTCAGGTGGTGGTTGGATGGCATTAGCCAATGGGTTCACGAATCCTTGTAACGTTGCAGCTACGATAGTAGCTATTGCCATCATATCCTCTTGACTGAGATTTCACTCTGGGTGGTGGTGGATTTTCGTTTTGGTTGGCACCACGGGGGTTACGGTTGTTTCGGGGTGGTCTGCCTGCCATTTCCTATAAACATGTATTTTATTAATTTGTTTGCCGCAATATTTAATCAAAGAAATAATTTCATTAAATTGTAAAAATGTTCATACAGCCAAATATTTTTCAAATGATTAATCAAATATTTCTAGATACAATCGAAGCCTATTCTAGAACTCTCTCTCCCTACTCGTCTATAACTTCTCCGTCTCCTACAGCCTCGTTAACTTCTTCTTCCATCGGGTTCTCTTCCAGTTGTTCTATGAGTTCTTCCATATTGACCATCTCATTTTGTAGGTGCTCAATGTAACTTCTGCAGTTGTGTGTTGTGGTGATCGAGATTGTTTACTTGATCCTGTAGTTCTTGTATTGTTGATTGGCTCACTTTTTCATCGATTTCTTGCTCTTCAATCCGCTCCTGAAGACGACGTTGGGTTTTGAGAAGACTATTTTCCCGAATTTCGAGCGTAAAAATCCTATCTTGCGCTTTCTTCAACTCTTGCTTGGTGATCTCGTGCTGACGCTCTGACTCTAGATGATAAGCCGCGTAACGTCTAACGTCTTCGCGTAGTTTCTTCTCTTCCACTCTGGCCTCACGAAGATCCTCCATCATGCACACGTTATTTCCGTCCAACTGATAGTTATCTCTCTCAAGTTTGTCATTCTTTTCTTTCAGTGTTTTAATTTCTGACTCCTTTTCCTGAAGTTGTTTCTGAAGTTCATTTATGATGCTTTGAAAGTCCATGTTGGTTTCCTATAAAAACATTTACAGAAGATACTCATCTATTCTTAAATATGCAATAAGATAATAGAAAGTTTAAAAATAGTTTGGTACATATATTATTTTCTTAGTCACAAGTTTATAACAATCCAGATACTTTAATATAATGCTAATCTAACCGAACATCTCTCCGCCGTCGCTGTCGCTGGCACTGTCGTTTCCGGCCACCTCCATCGGTGCTACCTCCTCTTCTTCCATGTTCTCTATCACCAAATGTAGGTAGTTATTCTGATCCTGAAGTCTGTCCATAGCGCTGTGGAGCTTCGAAATGTACCGATCCTGCCTGGCGTTGTACTCCTCCTGGCGCTGACGGGCCTGAGCAGCATGTCCTCGCTCTATCTCTAATTTTTCCAATAAATCCCTGTTAAGTGCAACTAAGCGTGTGATGCGAACGGAATCGATCGGTATCTGCAACAGCTGGCTCTCCGCCAAGTCCAAATGATGAGTCAATCGCTGTACATCAGTCTCAAGTATGTGTCTAACCTCACTAAGCTCTTGTTTCTCCAATCTTTCCTTGGCTAGTTGCGCTTTCAAAGTCGCGATCTCCCTAGTCTGATTATCAATCGTAAGCTGACGCATGCGAAGGGCAGCCTAAGCGCGAGTACGTGGGGCAGCCATTTCCTAAGATAAAAATCGAAAGTAAAGCTTCAAAATTGTATTAAGGATAGAAAGGCACAAATAGTAGAAACAAAGTTGTCGTGGAAAATTTTCGATACTCAGAGTTTGTGGAATGATCGAAGGGATAGATCTTTGAAGTCTATTCGAAATTTAGGAAACAGATGAAGGTTAGACTTCAAGAATAGGTGAAAGTTGGACTCAAATTGGGATACACTAGGCTTTTGTCAAAACTTGACTTCGCCAAATTTTGTCTATCAAAATCTCAGCGGGATTATGAACCTGGTGGCTCTGATACCACTTAAATGTCACGCCCCAAGTCCGAAGCGTCGGTGACATCCTGGCATTGTTTAACAATTATATTGCAAACAATAAAGCCTCGTATCAAATCAAACCAGTCTTTTTCATAAATAAAGTATTTTCTTACAATGACAATGAAATAAAATACATCAGAGTTGCGAAATGCGGAAAACTTAAACAAAAGGGATAACTTGATTCTTGCTCTTGATCATCGATCACCAACCACAGAAAGCTTCCTGCTCCTCCTCATTTATTTGTTCTTCATTTTCATCTGAAATTGTAAGGGGGTGAGTGTTTTTGGGAAAACACTCAGCAAGTGGGGGTCGATCGATTCCAAAAATACATATAGAACTTAATTCTTTAAAACAGTTCTTTAACAATCTTAATACCTTTAACTTATCATATCGAAATGAACAAATATGAGACAGATAATTCAGAACGAATCAAATTTTTCAGAACGGTTCAGAAACAGATCAGATTATAACCAACAGAACACTGTTACTCATCTCATTTTCATTGTCAAATTGTACCCAATATGTTACTCCTCTAAGGGGTGAGGCCAGAACTAGGTTTTATACCCACCGGTGGGGGCCAGACAGAAATGGTTTTATACCCACCATTGGGGGCCAAACAGAAATGGTTTTACACCCACCAGTGGGGGCCAGACAGAATAACAATTCTCGTCCCATTTCAAATTGACTCGTAACAGTGTAACAAAGAGTTCAGAGGTAACATACAGAACTTATCAGATTTCTCAGAGTTCAGACTTTTAGACATGTACAGCGGAATCAAAGAATTCGAAGCATAGCAAGAAAACATAATCGATCGAATTTTTAAACGGAGCAAACCAATATTTTCGAAAAAAAGACATACCAACATGCATGTCATGTTATCTATATCAAAGTTTAAAAATAGAAAGAAGCTACGTAAAACAAAAGCCCACTTACCGATTTTTTTGTAGGAAGTTTCTTGTCGAAAATCGGGCAGCACTTTGACGTAACCTTGACAAATGCTGCCCTCGATCCGGTAGCACTTTGACGCAAAGTTTCAGCACTTGATTTCATGAAAATTCCTTCCTCTTCCTTGCTTAGCTTGGCCGAAATTTTGGAGAGGTTTGATGAAGGGGAGTGAGCCGAAATTTTGGTGTTTTGAGGGGAACTTTTGGTGTAAGTTTTGAAGTCTAGCATGTGGTATTTATAGGCAAGAAAAACCCTTCCACCTAGTCCCATCATGGCCGAAATCTTGGTCAACAAGAAAGGCTTGATTGCTCATTATTTTGGTTCAAAGATTCATGTATTCCTCAAGCTCTAGGATGATTACCCAAACTCCCACGCATTCTTCAAGTTCTAGGATGATTATCCAAACTCCCATGCATTCTTCAAGTTCTAGGATGATTATCCAAACTCCCATGCAAATTAAGTTTGTCTTAACCCTTAGCTTCTTCATTGATTATTTTTGCATATTTAATTTGTCCAAACCTTACCTCAACTTATAGCTCCCTTTTTGGCCTTTTCAGGACAAACTTGGTTGAGCTGCTTTGAGCTGAAAGATCGAGTCCTTGAGCTGGGGTTTTACTCCTCCCGTGACAATAATTCGATGGATGTTGTTGGAAACTAAGTTCCGGCGTTTGTTAAATTATGAACCAACTGATATGCGCGATTATATTCAGCAACTGGACTTAACAACTGAAATCAGCTGATCTATTAAAGAAAACTGATCAGTTGGAAACCAATTAGTTGATACATTCAGCCGTATGATTTTAAACTGATCAACCAACTGATATGCGCGATTATATTCAGCAACCGGACTTAACAACTGAAATCAACTGATCGAATAAAGAAAAGTGATCAGTTGGAAACTGATCAGTTGATACATTCAGCCGTATGCTTTTAAGCTAAGCATCCTTCAACTGAACATGTCTCGGAAAAGAACACTCAACCGACAAAGAGACATAGAAGACTGCAACTGAATATGAAATGCCGCACTTCAATCAATACAGCTTAGAACAACGCATTTCGGCTAAATCAGTTAAGACGCCGCATTACAATAAATGAAGAAACAATGACCAAGAAATAATGAAGTAGCAATCAATGGATACAAAGATTCAAATATATCTCAAGTTACCGTTGGAAGGGAAGCTTATAAATATGACAGAAGAACAGCTGGAATAGAGAAAGATCACTCTACTCAAAGCTTGCTGTTACTCTGCCAAAATCTTAGCTCACTCTTACTTGATTTATTCGTAGCGGTCAATGCTAAAATTTGAGCTCACTAGCACTTTGTAATAATCGTTAAATTCGATAGTGCTAAGATCATTACGCACTGAGAACATTTTGTGATACTAAGAGTTTCAGTTTTTGTCAGTGGTAAGTCCAAACTGAAGTGGGTCAGTACAAATCTTATATTCGATCAAAGTCTTTTAGTGGAAATCCTATCCTTGAGATAGAAGGGGTGACGTAGGAGTAATTGAAATCTCCGAACATCCAGAAACAATCCTTGTGTATTTTATTTTCGTATTCTATCTTTCAGTTAGTTACTTTCCGCAACTACTTTAGTTTAACTGATTGTCATTGACCAACAAGATTCCGAGAATCAGTTTTTCACCAAACTGAACTCAAAATTCAAAAAGATCAGTTTTAATTGTGAGTGTTTATTCAACCCCCCCCTTCTTAACACTCTTGATACGTTAATCGATCCTATCAAGTGGTATCAGAGTGGTTGAATCTTGTTCTTGAATACTTTTGATCTATAAACTTGCTTAGAATGACTTCATTCAACAAAATTCCTATGTTCTCCAGAGAAGAATTTGATGATTGGAAAATCAGAATGCAGGCTCATTTGGCTGCACAAGATGATGACATGTGGTATGTCATAACTGATGGACCCATGAAGATTCTAAAAGCAAATACAGCAGTTGTCATAACAGAAGGGGCACCACAAAGAATAGAAAAGCCCAGAGATGAATGGACAACTGAAGACAAAAGAAAAGCAAATCTTGATAATGTGGCAAAAGACATTCTGTACAAAACGCTGGACAAAGTAACCTTCAACAAAATAAAGATGTGTAAAACAGCCAAAGAAATTTGGGAGAAGCTGATCCAGCTGTATGAAGGAAATGATCAAACCAAGGAATATAAACTTTCTGTTGCTATGCAAAAGTTTGATAACATCAAAATGAAAGAAGGAGAATCGATGCACGAGTATTATGAAAGAGTAAGTAGTGTCATCAATGAGTTAAATACACTTGGAAAAGTGTATACTAACAAAGAGATTGCACTAAAGATAATGAGAGGTCTTCCCAAGGAATGGGATGTCAAAACCATGGCAATGAGGGAGTCCAAAGTTCTAAACCAGATTGAACTTCATGATTTATTTGCTGATTTAAAGGCTTATGAGTTCGAGCTGCAGACCAGAGAAGGAGAACCATCCACCCCTGCAGCCACAACTGCTCTAGCTGCTGTCAGAACTGAACAAATCAGTTCAGTCAAAAAATCTGCTGATCAGTTGTGTAATGATGCTATGTCATTGTTCATCAAAAAATTTGGAAGGTTCATGAGAAAGAATCAAGGAAACTTCCAGAAGCCATACCAAAGAACAGCTCCAAAGATGAAACAAATGTCTGCTACAACTGTGGCAAATCAGGTCACTTTATTGCTGATTGTCCTAAATCCAAGAAGGATAGTCAAGGATCAACTGATAGAAGAAAGAAATCATATGAGCACAAAAGAAGACCCAAGAAAGATAAGAAGTCCTTCAGAAAGAAACATGAGGTACTCTTAGCTGAAGAAAACAAATCTAAATGGGCAGAAACTGATAGTGAAGAGTCAAAACCAGAAAGCTCATGCAACTCTAGTGATGATGAGGAAGTCAAGTGCTTAATGGCCAATGATGCTGAAGAAGAATCATCTAGCCAACATGTATTTGATTTCAGCTCAACTGATTTCACACGAGAAGAACTCATTCTAACACTACATGACATGGTAAATGAGTATCAAAAGCTTGTATCATCATTTGAAAAAATCAAAGCAAAGCAAACTGATCCCACAGACAATAAAACCAAAACTGATGAATCAGTTGATGGGTTAAGTCTAAAAGGGGAAATTGCTGAGTTAAAAGCAGAAAGAGACAAAAATCAGTCATTAATCCAGAAGTTGATTCTTGAAAACTCAAAACAGACTGAGCTCATTCAGTCTTGGAACAAGTCATCTACTGCAGTGAATGAGATGCAGAATTCACAAAAATCAGTTTCTGATAAAACTAGTTTAGGGTTCAACACTCAAGGAGAAATGTATCCAAATGATACTCAACCAAAGCTAAAAACAGACAAAGGGAAATATATTCACTTTGTCAAAACTAGCAGAGGTACAAGAACAAATTGAGCCCAGTAAACTGATTGAGCAACCTACTGAGAATATGAACAAGGCTAGAAGATATGGGATTGGTTATAGTCAAAAATTCTCAACTGATTCACAAAGTCAGTCATCAAAGAGGTTTCACAAGAACTATTCGAATAGCTATTTCAATTACTATAACTGCAAGCCAGTTCAGAAGAGATATAGACTGAACAATCAGTTGAATAAAGCTAAAACACATATTGTATCATCTGTACACTACACACCAAGCACACAAAAGCCGAGAAAAACCATTTGGAATACAGCTACTGGAAAGTCTGTTAGACTAATCCAAGTGTGGATTCCAAAGGTACTAATCAGTTCAGGACCCAAATAGATATGGGTACCAAGTTATATTATGTGTGTGATTGCAGGTAACAGGTACAAACAAGAACTCAATATGGTATTTGGACAGTGGATGTTGGCGACATATGACAGGAGATGCAAGTGCGTTATCTCAACTGATCAAATACAGTGGTCTAAAAATCAGTTTCGCGGACAATTCCAAAGGTAGAACTGTGGGTAAGGGTAAGCTTATCCATAGGTAACTTTACTTTTAAAGATGTCTATTAGTAGAAAACCTAAAGTATAACTTGATTAGCATCAGTCAGTTATGCGACAGTGGATTCTCAATATAATTTGACAAAAACTCATGTTCAGTCAAAACTTCAACTGATAAAATCATACTAACTGGCAAACTGTTATGGAAACACATATAAAGTCAGTTGGAATGATCAAACTTATGCACCAGTTTGTTTTATTGCTTCCAAATCATCTAAAAACTAGTTGTGGCATAAGAGACTAAATCATTTAAACTTTAAAACCATTGCGTATCTGAGTAAACATGAACTTGTAACTAGTTTGCCCAAAATAGACTTTTCAAAAGAAAAACTTTGCTCACCATGTCAGTATGGTAAACAAGTACGATCCTGTTTTAAAAACAAGGGCTGTAAATCTTCATCCCGATGCTTAGAACTGTTGCACATGGATCTCTTTGGTCCTATACCAGTCATGAGCTTAGGGGGAATGAAATACACCTTGGTAGTCGTAGATGATTTTTCAAGATTTACTTGGGTAATTTTTCTCAAATCTAAAGACCATACTGCTTCGCAACTAATAAAGCTCTTCAAAAGACTTTTAAATGAAAAATCAGTTGGAATTGATCGAATCAAATCTGATCGAGGAACTGAATTCATCAATCAAACTCTTTCAAACTTCCTAGAAAATGCTGGAATTAAGCATGAGCTCTCAGCAGCCAGAACTCCTCAGCAAAATGGTGTAGCTGAGAGAAGAAATCGGACCCTTAAAGAAGCTGTTAGAACGATGCTTGCTGATTCTAGGTATTTCTCAAAGATTTTGGGCAGAGGCAGTAAACACTGCGTGTTACACTCAGAATAGATCAATGATTAATAAAAATCATATGAAAACACCATATGAGATCTGGCATGGAAGAAAAAGTATAATTACTTATTTCAAAATATTCGGCTGCAGATGTTTTATTCTTGATAATGATAAAAATTATTTAAAAGCATTTGATGCTAAATCTGTAGAAGGAATATTTTTTGGATACTCATCAGTTAGTATAGCTTATAGAGTCTTCAACAAGAAAACCCTAAATGTTGAAGAATCTGCTCATGTTGATTTCGATGAAACTGAACTAACTGATAAGCCAACTGATCAAGTTGAGCTAGTTGATCGATTTACAGATATCAGTTTGGAAGATGATGACAAAAATGAAAGTCATGGCAATCAAAACATACTTCAAACACCTGAACCATTAGTACTGGACCAATCAGATGTTCAGGAAGTCGTTGCTAATGATCAGTTGATAGAGCATAATAATAACATTCAAATACCAGTTGAAAAAGCACCAACTGAGACTGAAAACTGTGTTCAGTTACCAACTGAAGAAATTGCTGATACAACAAATACTGAGTACAGATGGAGAAAATCACATCCACCTGAACTGGTAATAGGAAATCCATCTGATCCAGTAAGAACTCGCAATCAAATGCTAAATTTATTTATCCTTTCAGCTTTTGTTTCACAACTTGAACCGAAGAAAACTGATCAAGCTCTTGCTGATCCTAACTGGGTAAATGCAATGCAAGAAGAGCTAAATCAGTTCACTTATAACAATGTCTGGAACTTAGTTCCAAGACCAATTTCAAAAACTATTATAGGTACAAAATGGGTATACAGAAATAAACTGAACGAGGATGGTTCAGTTGTGCGCAATAAAGCAAGACTCGTAACACAAGGATATACGCAAGAGGAAGGAATTGATTACGATGAAACATATACACCAGTTGCAAGACTGGAGGCAATCAAAATATTCCTTGCCTATGCTTCATTCAAGAACTTCAAAGTCTATCAAATGGATGTAAAAAGTGCATTCCTAAATGGCCAGTTGCAAGAGGAAGTATATGTTGAACAACCTCCAGGTTTTGTCAATCACAACTTTCCTGATAATGTATATCATTTGAACAAAGCCTTATATGGTCTTAAACAAGCTCCCAGAGCTTGGTACGAAACTCTTTCAAAATTTCTAACTGATCATGATTTTTCTGTTGGATCAGTTGATAAGACCTTGTTCAAATTTGCCAAGAATGATCACATTTTATTAGTTCAAATTTATGTTGATGATATCATATTCGGGTCAACTAATCCTAAATTATGCGAAAAGTTTGCTAAGCTAATGCAGGATAAGTTTGAAATGAGTATGATGGGTGAACTGACATTCTTCCTTGGACTGCAAGTGAAGCAACTGGAGACTGGCATATTCATGAGTCAGACTAAATATACAAAGGAGCTGCTGAAGAAATTTGGCATGGAATCATGTTCAGTTGCAAATACTCCCATGAGCTCATCAGTAAAATTGGACACTGATCAAAATAATATCAGTTGAGGCGACATTATATCGAGGTTTAATAGGTTCATTGCTGTACCTAACTGCCAATCATCCTGATATTGTATTTGCTGTCTGTATGTGTGCTATATTTCAAGCAAATCCTAAGCAATCACATTTCTCAGCTGCTAAAAGAATTTTGAAATATCTTAAGGGTACACAAAATGTTGGGTTATGGTATTCTAAAGACTCTACTTTCAATTTAGTTGGATATTCAGATGCAGATTATGCAGGATGTAAGCTTGATCGTAAAAGTACAAGTGGATCTTGTCAGTTTCTAGGAGACAGACTAATCTCTTGGTTCAGCAAAAAGCAGACATCCATAGCTACCTAAACAACTGAAGCAGAATACCTTGCTGCTGGTAGTTGTTGTGCACAACTGATTTGGATCCAGCAACAACTGAGAGATTATGGAGTAATTACAAATGAATCGCCCATATTTTGTGACAATACGAGCACAATTGCCATCACCTATAATCCAGTTCTTCACTTAAGGACCAAGCATATAGATGTCAGGCACCACTTCATTAGAGATCATGCTTTGAAGAAGAACATTAGACTGGAGTATATTTCAACTAAGCAACAAGCAGCTGGCATCTTCACCAAACCATTACCCGAGACTAAGTTTTCTCACTTTCGCAATATTCTTGGTTTAATTGACTTGTCTTAAAATTATTATTGATGCTGTTTTACTAATAAAATTCTTTGCAGAAAATAAGAACACAACAACAAATTGGAAATGATACTTTATTAAGAATAAAATCGATCTCATCTTACAGAAGATAACTTAGAACCAATTGAATCTTGCCATTCTGTAATCCAATTATTCAACTCATAAATTCGGATTCGAGAAAATGATTCAGTTGTAGAAATCTTCTCAATCACAGGCCATTCCTTCCATAGCATTGCTTGTAACAGAACATTGTGATCAACCAGGTCTGTAACATGCCTGACTTCAAAACGATCAATGTATTTTCTTGCTGTTACTGCTTGAGCACGAGAAGGAGCAGCACCACTTCTACTTATCCTCTGCAAATCATGAATTTTGAACCATGTTGACATCACTTTCGTCAAGACATATTCCTCCATCGTTTTCTTCAACTCTTCTAAATAAGGACTTAATTGTTCAGTAACTTGAATATGCGTACTGCTGCATGCATCAGAATTACTTGAATCCGACATAGTGAACTGTTATTGTCTCACATTTTATCTCTCTCGTCTTGTTTATAGATAGATGACATTAAATATTGAAGAAACCAAAGAGTCTCAAGTCAACCGAAGCGTTTTTCTCATTTACCCAGGCTTCTTATTTATCAGTTGTTCATTATCAACTGATATCAGTTTGTCATTTATTACTTAATGCTTAACTGATTTAAGTTCATAGTCAACTTATATAAGTTAGTCTTTCATCAGTTCATCTGCTTAAGTTCGCAATTCATATATAACAATTGATTAAATTTATCATTTGCAGGAAAGCGAAAAACAAAATTAAGCTTATATAAATACTTCATTCAACCATAAACGTTTGCACGGATTACATCATAATATTTTTCTTCTACAACAATTATCCACATTTTCAACCAAGTGGATAAAGGTGCGGTAGATATCTTGACAAAGCTCTGAGAAACAGCTATGCGCTTAAGGATTTTCAGTTCCTTTCGAAGCATTAGCTGATAGATATGACCATCCTTAAAGATGTCCACCCACACAGCTATGTTCAAGTGCTCCCGCACTCTTTTCAACTCTGCCACCAGTTCAGGAGTGGTAGCATCTCCAGTATTATACAGGAACTCAAGCTTCTGTAACTTTTCCCAGTAGTGAAGACTCTTATAGAAGACTTCATCTTCTACAACAGCCTTCCTGGTCTCCAGAGCAAACGGCGAAGCACTCGAGCTACTCGCATCTGCCATTCTTTTTGTCTTGAATATTTTCACAAATATGACTGAAACTAACCGTGTTACTTCTATTTATAGCCGAAAATCATGGAAGCTGAAGGGCCGTCAACGTTTCAGCAAACGATAATCTTTCTGACCTTTAAATTTATTTTTATATCGTCACTTTAATTATTCTATGCACCGATTTAGGGGGAATATCAGTTTTTAAGAGGTTAACTGAGAAGACAAATGTTAGTAAACTCTCAACTGTAAGGACACAGTCTTACAACTGATCGTTCAGTTGAGAATTTCACTAATCTTCTCACATAAGTTAACTTATTATTCATATTATATTCCAAATCAACTAACGTGACTGCAGTTTCATAACGTGGCCTATTTTAAACCACTCACTTTTTTGCACACATGCTTACAGCACACGTACACATATTTTTATTCAAATTTTTTCATGGACTGACACGTGTCCCGAATTTGAATAGTCACGTACAAATGTACTATGCCCGCTTCAATTCAGTTTTCTTTCTTACGAATACAAATGTAATGCCCGAGAATTTGATTATTGTAATCTGAGATGATTTATTGATTATGAATTGATGTGATTATAGCCGGGCCATTCCGAGATAAGATTTGGACTAAGTATATGAAAGCATAAGAGTTGGGTCGAAGGTGTAGCGCCTGGGCGGAAGTGTTTGTCCACCGAGCGCCCATGTTCCCGGGAAGAAAGCCGAACATATCGCGCCCGGGCGGAACTTTATGTCCGCCCGAGCGCGATTGTTTATTTTGTGAGGGCCGAGAGTTCCGCGCCCGGGCGGAACTTTATGTCCGCCCGAGCGCGAGACGTGCAAAATGAAAAGTGTGCCACGTATCTTGGCATGCACTTGGGATATATATATACATATAGTCACGTAATTCTCAGAAGAAATCGAGGGAGAAGCTCGAGGAAAGAGAAAAGGGTTCCAAATCGTAGAATTTCGATTTTACGAGATCCGCCCGTCTGATTTTGAATCCGACTTCAGTATTGTGTTCCTATCGACGCAGGCTTCTACAGGACGTAAGTTTTGTTACGTTTAGATATGATTTGAAATTATGATATTGTCAGAATTGAATAGGAATCATATATGGTGTTTCTGATACAGTAGACATCGTATAATTGAAGTCAGATTAAAGAACAGACTATTTCTGTAATTGTTATGATTTTCGGAATCGATTTGACTGAGATTCGATATCAGATTTGTATTATCATTGAAATTATGAGTTATACCGGTATTGATTATGAGTTCTGGTATTATTTTTGAGATGTTGGGATTTACGGGGTTATCGAGACTGTATTGTTATGTCGTCGAAACCTCAGTAGATTGATATTGATCAGATTTACGATTGACTGAGATTGTATTGTTGTACTGTATGTCGATTGACATTGATCAGATAGTATGTTGATTTGAGTATTGATCAGAACAGGTTCTGAATTGAGTTACATATTGATATTGTGTCTGTTCGGTATTGTTATTACCAGATTGAGAATGGACAGAGTTGAATTCAGGACTTCGTCAGAGCGAGAAGATAAAGGTATAAATTAATGTTGAGTTGGGATTGCACAACTCGAGTGAGGTTTGGCTCGAGTTTCCCTAAATCACATACTTTACCTTATTGTATTGATTTGAGTGACGTACTTGTTCTCTTGATTTATAGACAGCAGGTATTAGACGAGTAATCTTGTGACAGAAGTGCCTGATAGTGGTGGGATCGTCACGGGCACATTGCACGATGTCACAAGATAGTGTATTGGCGATAGGACCACAGTCCATGACGGTTAGGTCAGGACACTAGATGTTTGGTTATATCGACTTGGATAGAACTGGAGTCTTTTCTATTAATGTTGGTCGATATAGGAATACCGACATCTTTATACTTGGGTGTTATGGTTATATCAACGTGGATAGAACTGGAGTCTTTTCTATTACTGTTGGTCGATATAGGAATACCACATCTGGAAACCGGGATCCCTAGGCTAGGATTGAGTCTAGCCTGAGTCGTGGAGTCACGAGCATTGTCGACGGTTTGATATTGATTATGTTTCAGCTTTTGATATATATTGCTGTTATCTATCCATGCTTTTATGTTTATCATATAATTTCATGTATACATGATTTATACTGAGAATGTAATTCTCACCGGAGTTATCCGGCTGTTGTCTTATTTGTATGTGTGCATGGCAACAGGTGGGATAGGATCAGGGTCAAGAAGAGAAAGAGGCCGGACTAGATAGCGTGGAGATCCGGGCTTCGAAGCAACTTAGGATTCAGCACTGATATATAGTTGAACCTAGTTGAATTCTTGTAGATAGTACAAGATTTGTATGGTTATGTTTAATATGTAATTTGAATTGAATTACATTACGTTTCCGCTTTGTATTTAAAAAAAAATATTTTGACCATGTTTATTATAATTGTTTGAATTATTTCTAAAGACGATTAAGGAATGAATTAGCGTCCGGGTCCCCACAACAGGTGGTATCAGAGCATTAGGTTCCAGAACAATAGGTTCTAGAACTGTAGGTTCTTGAGACTGAGATAGAAGCTAGTGAGCGGGGTAGATTGAGTTTTCTTTCCTGCTTTTGATTGCTAGCATGTGATTTATTATAATGTTGAATTACACTGTGTATGCTAGCATGCTAAGTATGATTTACTGCTTTTAATTACATGATTACCTGAATATCTGAATTGATTTGGTAATATGTCTGATTTGAAAATGAATCAGAACCAATTCTTGATCAGAGGTAAGCTGATCAGGAAGGGACTGAGATGGATTTATCTCCTGTGATTGCTAACCCTTGTGGTGATCAGATATACCTCCTCGAAGAATTCCGAAAAGGGGTAGTACTTCGACTGATCAGATAGATGTATCAGAAACTCCGATGGAAACACAGTTGAAACAATTTCAGTCATTTCACCCGCCGATTCTGAGGGGTGTTGAGACGTCTGAAGATTGTGAGAATTGGTTAGATGACATAGAAATACTGTTTGATTTACTGGATTATCCAGGTGAACAGAGAATGAAATTGTTGCCCAACCAGTTACGAGAGGCCGCCACGAGTTGGTGGATTACAATCAAAGGAGTATTAGAATGGCGTGGTGCTGTGATCACATGGGAAGTCTTTAAAGCTGAATTCTATCGAAGATTTTTCTCAGTTTCGTATCGGGAGGACAAAAAAGCAGAGTTTGAGAATTTGAAACAAGGCCAACTGAATATTGAAGAATATGTTGCTAAATTCTCTACTCTACTGCGTTTTGCTCCTCATTTAGCTGGGAACGATGAAGCTGTAGTTGATCAGTTCATCAAAGGATTGAATTCAGAGATAGTTGCATTGATAAATATGCAGCAACCCTACCATTTTGTTGATGCTTTGAGTAGGGCAAAGAGAGCTGAGGTGAGTCTGATTCGACAACGAGAAAGGTGGGATGTGATCCGACCCCAAACACAGCAATCCCCTTTCAGATTTGATAGTGGCAGTATGAGTGGGAAGCAAGATTGGATGAAAGCCTGAAAGAAACAGTTTAAGAAGTTAGGAAGTGGACCGATTGGTTCATCTAGCTCCAGTGGTTCTAGCCCGAGTTATACTGGAGTTTATTGCAGGACTTGCGGAGGGAGACATTCCACAGAGCAATGCCAGGGAGTGACTGGTAGTTGCAATATCTGTAGACAGCCGGGACATTTTGCTAGAGTCTGTCCGCAGAGAGGTTCCCGAAGATTTCAGGGAGCAGAATCATCTGGTGGTAGTGATCGAGGAACAGACCCAGGACACACGCAATGACATAGTGGCAGGTACTGTTCTTTTATGATTATATTGCATAAGTATTGATATATACTAATGCATTCCCTACGATTATCTTTGACTGAGTTGGATTGATATATGTTATACCTGTTGGGTCTGTATTACTGTAGTATTGATCTTTGTACATTTTGGGGAGAGGAATTGATATCAGTGAATTATGTGATATATTATATACTACAGTTAAAAGGGAATGGGATTGAATTAGATTGTGTTGTACTTGTGTTGTCTGATTCTGACTACATTACTGATATTGATATGCTAACAAGTACATAACTATTATAGATTCTTGCCAGGAGATGATAAGATTCGGACCTGAAATGACCAAAGAATGAATGATATATGGTAAGGATTCTCGATTTTGAATTCCTTGATATCCGTATTATGTATGATTTGATGATTATCGAAAAGAATGGAGTAATTCCTTATGTATTCAGTTGATTACTGGAGTTGAACATATCAGGAAATGATTTGCCAGTAGCAGGAGAGTTGCTATAGTCATTCCAGATGAAATTTCGGGTTTGTATTATATCAGGGAGAGCGACTTCAGCCTTGATTTGATAGCAGGTATGGATTTCATTTTAGACTTCTGTACAGAATGATATTGATTGAATTGAAAGAATTGAAATGTCAGTGAGAAGATTTACTGCCTGAGAGTTAGAGTTACATTTGATTATGTGTTCCTCTAAAAAATACTTCAGTTCTGTGTATGGGTTGATAAATCCTGTGTTCAGAAGTGTTCTGATGATTTCATGCTCATTTTATCTATGATATTGTGATATATTCGTAGCGTATGATTGAATTGAATCGAACAGTTGAAATTTTATTGAATATTCTGGAAACTGAGATTGTTGTATAAAGAATTGTTCAGATATGAATCTTTATTGTAACAGAGGGTATTCAGAGTCTATGATATCTGAAGATAGTATATTGACTGACTATATCACAGTTGAGACCGTGATCTGTGGATGAGAACGACATTGAAAATGGCAGAACTTCATAAATGTCAGAAATGTCAGAAATTGCGTTTTATGTGTTTACTAGATTAGTATAAATGATTGGTATTTTGAATCCGATCCGATATTGCTGTTATTCTGAATCCGTATTTGATGCCGATTGTTATGAACCGTTGAGATTATATACAGTTCAAGCCGACTCAGATTTGATTTTGAGAATTACAGCAGTTCAGAAGTTTGATCAGACTGTTCAGAACTTGATTTTGATAGTCAGAACAGTGCGTCGATTAGAATACCAGGTAGGTAATATTTTAGTTTACATAACTAGCTGATTTGTTTGTCCCAGATATTTCGAATTTGAAATGACAGGTATTGTCAGATGCACACAGTAATAGATTCAGTATTATTCTGGTAACAGGAAATGTGTGATAATTCGAACGGACAGTTTTGATGTAAACAAATGAAATCAGTTATGTCAGAATTTGTATTGAAATGTCTAAATCGCTGACAGATGAAGACAGAAAGATAGAAACCAGGAGATTGGTTATACAGATTATCGATTCTTGAATAGAAATGGGGGTACATTTCTATGAATTTCGTGACGAAACTATCGAAAATCTTGCTATGACGGTGATATGATGTGATTATTATTGAACGATTGTTCAAATCTGCGGATGTTATATTGTACAGGATGACGTATAGATATGATCAGACGACTTAGATGTATGTCATAAAAGGGGTCAGATTGTATTGAATGCCAGAGTGATTATATCATACCGTGATTTTTGATTGATTTTGTACTTTCGACAGAATGTATAGCATGATTTTTCATCTATGGTTTATAGATTGAAGGATAGTCGGAGTGAACTATCTAGATACTGGAGGATATCCAGGAACTGTGGCTGGATTTTTGCACTAGTGACCTGATGTCTTGTCACTTTATGAATTATGGTACCATAATAGCTATCAGATGAATATCGAAATAGCTTTAGTTGAGGTATTGTACAGTGAGAAGCTGCGAATTTTCTTCGTATGGGGATGATACTGCGGTGGTGCCTGAGATTGGATTTGATAGGATCAGAGATCTGATAAAGAAAATGAAACTGATTCTGAAGCAAATGAAGATAGCTCGGAAATTGATATGAAATAAGCCAACGTCGGATGATGACTGTTGGTATGGAAGGCCAAAGATTGAATATATCCTTGAATAGGATTAACAGATGATGATATTGATTTGCTATCGAGTTGTTGATTGGTATATACGGATGTTGTATAGCCGATAGTTGTGATTGATTCTATCACAAGTAATTTGAATAGAATTTTGATATTATACTTCTTAAATGACTCCTCTAGTCGGGGATCAGAATCAGTAAAAGAAAGATAATTCAGAATGAAGACCATTCTGTTGTTGAAAGTGTAATAGAGTAGTTAGAATATCGAAGAAACTATTGGGAAGACAGAATCTGAGATGAGACAGAGATTTCAGAATTGTTTCATTGAGGTGAGCTTTCTGTTGGTTTCTGTACCTAAGATTTCGAGGACGAAATCGTATCTTAGGGGGGTAGAAATGTAATGCCCGAGAATTTGATTATTGTAATCTGAGATGATTTATTGATTATGAATTGATGTGATTATAGCCGGGCCATTCCGAAATAAGATTTGGACTAAGTATATGAAAGCATAAGAGTTGGGTCGAAGGTGTAGCGCCCGGGCGGAAGTGTTTGTCCACCGAGCGCCCATGTTCCCGGGAAGAAAGCCGAACATATCGCGCCCGGGCGGAACTTTATGTCCGCCCGAGCACGATTGTTTATTTTGTGAGGGCCGAGAGTTCCGCGCCCGGGCGGAACTTTATGTCTGCCCGAGCGCGAGACGTGCAAAATGAAAAGTGTGCCACGTATCTTGGCATGCACTTGGGATATATATATATACATATAGTCACGTAATTCTCAGAAGAAATCGAGGGAGAAGCTCGAGGAAAGAGAAAAGGGTTCCAAATCGTAGAATTTCGATTTTACGAGATCCGCCCGTCTGATTTTGAATCCGACTTCAGTACTGTGTTCCTATCGACGCAGGCTTCTACAGGACGTAAGTTTTGTTACGTTTAGATATGATTTGAAATTATGATATTGTCAGAATTGAATAGGAATCATATATGGTGTTTTTGATACAGTAGACATCGTATAATTGAAGTCAGATTAAAGAACAGACTATTTCTGTAATTGTTATGATTTTCGGAATCGATTTGACTGAGATTCGATATCAGATTTGTATTATCATTGAAATTATGAGTTATACCGGTATTGATTATGAGTTCTGGTATTATTTCTGAGATGTTGGGATTTACGGGGTTATCGAGACTGTATTTTTATGTCGTCGAAACCTCGGTAGATTGATATTGATCAGATTTACAATTGACTGAGATTGTATTGTTGTACTGTATGTCGATTGACATTGATCAGATAGTATGTTGATTTGAGTATTGATCAGAACAGGTTCTGAATTGAGTTACATATTGATATTGTGTCTCTTCGGTATTGTTATTACCAGATTGAGAATGGACAGAGTTGAATTCAGGACTTCGTCAGAGCGAGAAGATAAAGGTATAAATTAATGTTGAGTTGGGATTGCACAACTCGAGTGAGGTTTGGCTCGAGTTTCCCTAAATCACATACTTTACCTTATTGTATTGATTTGAGTGACGTACTTATTCTCTTGATTTATAGACAGCAGGTATTAGACGAGTAATCTTGTGACAGAAGTGCCTGATAGTGGTGGGATCGTCACGGGCACATTGCACGATGTCACAAGATAGTGTATTGGTGATAGGACCACAGTCCATGATGGTTAGGTCAGGAAACTAGATCTTTGCTTATATCGACTTGGATAGAACTGGAGTCTTTTCTATTACTGTTGGTCGATATAGGAATACCGACATCTTTACACCTGGGTGTTATGGTTATATCAACGTGGATAGAACTGGAGTCTTTTCTATTACTGTTGGTCGATATAGGAATACCACATCTGGAAACCGGGATCCCTAGGCTAGGATTGAGTCTAGCCTGAGTCGTGGAGTCATGAGCATTGTCGACAGTTTGATATTGATTATGTTTCATCTTTTGATATATATTGCTGTTATCTATCCATGCTTTTATGTTTATCATATGATTTCATGTATACATGATTTATACTGAGAATGTAATTCTCACCGGAGTTATCGGCTGTTGTCTTGTTTGTATGTGTGCATGGCAACATGTGGGATAGGATCAGGGTCAAGAAGAGAAAGAGGCTGGAGTAAATAGCGTGGAGATCCGGGCTTCGAAGCAACTTAGGATTCAGCACTGATATATAGTTTAACCTAGTTGAATTCTTGTAGATAGTACAAGATTTGTATGGTTATGTTTAATATGTAATTTGAACTGAATTACATTACGTTTCCGCTTTGTATTTTAAAAAAAAAATAAAAATTAGAACCTGTTTATTATCATTGTTTGAATTATTCCTAAAGAAGATTAAGGAATGAATTAGCGTCCGGGTCCCCACAACAATCAGTTCCTAACAGCATACTAATTCCAGAGCTTATCTTTTACGAATTTCAGATCGTTTTATCTTTCGAAATGGCGAATCAAATCCCAGCTCACGTGTTGAACGCTATGGCCATTGATTTTGACTCAGTTTTATCAGTTCAAGAAGCTGAAATTAAGAACGTCTTTCTGAAAATTGAATCTGCTGGTCTCAGGATGTTTTTGGGACAATCTTCGCAGGAGATATACCCCAAGGAAGTAAATGAATTCTATCTGAAGGGGTTTGTCACTACTGATGGAAGTATCTCTGTAACTGTCAATGATCAGCTGTTGATCCTATCTGAAGAGGCCTTTGGAGAAATTTTCTCTTTACCAACTGATGGGTACGTCAGCTTCTCTGAAGTCAAAACATCTGACATTGAGGAAATGCAATCTTTACTGTCTGCTGATGGGCGGAAAATCAAAGTTTCCGATCCAAAGAAAGAGCTGAAATCAGAAATTCAGTTATTAGCCGACATTGTGGCGAATGGCATATTGGCTAAAGCAGGCTCTTATGCTGCCCTTACTCTTGAAAAATTCCAAGTGATGACCATCATCATGGGAGAGAAGAAAGCTAACTTGAGGCATATTATTTTCAATATTCTGAAGAACATGCTTCAATCTACCAAACAATCAAGAGGCTTTGCTAATTCCAATCAGTTATCTTCTGAAACTAAAGGGATTGGTAGCTGACAATGCTGGAAAATCATCAAAGTTCAAGGTATTCACTGCCAAGAACATCTTGCCGCCAAAGACCAAACTGAACATTTCTCCCAAACAGTTTTTGAAGATCAAGAAGGAGATTGGGACGCAACCACTTGCTCCAACACCAGTCAAGACGGCCAAAACTTTGGCCCAACTGAAGACTGCAAAACGAAAACTAATTATCAGAGAATCAGATTCGGAGAAAACTCCTTCTCCTAAGCTTGTCAAGAGACCGAGGACGCAAAGAACTAAATCAATAAAAGCGGTGGAATTCATTTCAACTAAGAGATTGACTCAATCACCTGCCCAACAGCCTATACAGGCTATCCCTTTGCAGGTTATTCCACCTGATGATTCAGTTACTGAAGAAAAGGCACCCACTAAAGTAAGAGCTCCCTTGACTCATGTAAATCGCCCTACCATTTTGCCTCCGGCCAGATCTAAAGGCATTATATTAAGGGAACAAGTGGACACCACTCACTCTGGTTTGGATATTCCTCACATTCTCACTACTGAAAAAGGAAAGGGCACGCTAGTTGAAGATCCAAGACCATCTAATGCTATTCAAACTCACATTGACCTGGTTTGGGAACAGGTAAATGCATTTGCCACATCGAAACTAAAATCTTTTGATAGTTGGAAGAGTTTTAGGACTGAGATTTTTGCCAAAGAGCTGAAGCACAAATTCCAACTGAAAAAGTTTATTAAACTTGAAGCGATTGTGTTGAATATAGTCAGAGCTGCTACTATTGCCCAGGCATAGGAGAGGCAAAAATATTTCTTTGATCAAATTCGAGCCAAAAGCTGACTAGAATGGTTGAAAAGTTGAAATCCAACTACAATCTCATAGGTCCAACTGCATATCATGATAGAGCTGTGTTCACCCAACTGAACTCAGATCTTAGTCACCTACAAAGGGAAATCAGATTTTGGGAACTGGATCAGGAGTTAGTTCTTCCTGAGGAAGCCTCTGAAGAAGAAGAAGAAGAACCCTCCTCTCAGCGGAAAGAGCCATGCTTAGAACAAACTATTGTTACAACTGAAGAAACAGCTCAGGATGTGTCACAATCATCTGCTGATAAACACATGTATTCCGAGGCTGAATTAACTTTTGCCAATATTGATGAAATCATTTAGACAGTAGCCCTGGAAGCTCAGCTAGAAGCAATAAATTCTGAATCAGTTGCTCCTTCAACTGAGAAACCAGAACAAGAGGTTCAGATATCATCTGAAGAACCAGTTGAGTCTCTTGTTGCTGAAGAATTAATTCAGCAAGAAATATCTGCTGAGACTGAAAAACAAACTGAAGTGCCCATCCAAACTTCAGAAAAAGAACTAATTGAATCGGATGAAACTCAATTAATCATTGAAAATTTTCCAACTGAAAAGCAAGCCCTAGATTTGGTGCAAGAACAACAAGAGGCATAAATCTCGGATCCTTGTCGGACACGATCGACACTGGAATCCCATGCAGTCTGACTATCTCTCTTATGTACAGCTCTGCGCACTAAGTCATGATGAAAGTCTTCCTGATCGGTACAAAATGTGCTGATTTAGTGAGCCGATAGACTATCACCCAAACAACATAATATCATCCAAGCGTCCTTGGAAGCCCTTTCACGAAATCCTTGGTAATATTCTCTCATTTTCACTTGAGAATAGGGAGTAGTCTCAGCTTTCCCATAGGTCTCACATTATCCTTGACCTGCTTACAGTCAAACACTAGGAGACGAAACGCAGAATATCCCTCTTCAAGCCTGGCACCCAATAAAGAGACTAAATATCATTATACATCTTCATACTCCCTGGATGGATGGAGTACTGGTGCTATGGACCTCGCTCAAGATATCTTCTCTCAGGCAATCACTGCTAGGAACCCACAGTTGGTCCCTATATCTTACTATGTCATCCAAAACTGAATACAGCCTCCGGCCCTTAGCCACATCCCTCTGTCTCCACTTTAGTAGCTACTCTTCTGAAGTCTGCCCCTGCCCGAATTCTGTCTCTAAGTGTCGGCTGCACTACAAGGGTAGCAAGATTAGGGGCACTTCCCCTAGCATAAACTGCAAGCTCAAACGGCTGAATCTCTACCTACAACGGTCTATGTATTGATAGCTGAACAATTACTGCAGTATTCCTGCTCAAGGCATCTGCAACTACATTAGCCTTACCCGGATGGTAGATAATGTCACAATCTTAATCCTTCACTAGCTCTAGCCACCTTCTCCTGTCTCATGTATATTTCTCTATGAAGAAGTGCTTCAGGCTTTTGTGATCAGTGAAAATCTCGCACTTCTCCCCATACAGATAATATCTCCAGATCTTTCGGGCAAATATAACTGTTGCTAGCTCGAGGTCATGAGTCGGATAATTCTTCTCATGGACCTTCAAATGTCGGGACGTATAAGCTATAAATCTGTCATGCTGCATCAGAACTACACCCAAGCTGAGCTTCGAAGCATCTGTATAAAACACAAATTCTCCTTGTCCCGATGACATGCTAGAACTGGTGTTGTGGTCAATACCTGCTTCAACCTGTCAAAACTCTCCTGACACTCTGATCCCAAAATAAACTTGGCATTGTTCTTCAGTCAAGGCGGTCATAGGCAATGCAATAGAAGAAAAGCCCTGAATAAACTTCCAGTAATATCCAGCCACTCCCAAGAAGCTACGGATCTCTGTCACGCTCTTAGGCACTCGCCAATCTCTGACTACCTCAACTTTATTGGGGTCGACCTCTATACCATCCTGAGATACAATATGGCCCAAGAATACCAGTCTGTCAAGCCAAAACTGGCACTTACTGGACTTGACATACAGCCGTCTGTCCTGTAAAGTCTGCAGTACAGTCCTCAGGTGCTGACTATGCTCATTTCTGCTCCTCCAATGGATTAGGATGTCATCTATGAAAACTATGAAGAAATTATCAAAATATGGCTGAAACACGCAATTCATGAGATCTATTAAGATCGCTGGCACGTTCATCAAACCAAAGCACGTTACCATAAACACATATTGCCCAAACGCGTCATGAATGCCGTCTTAAGCAAGTCAGATTCTATTACTTTCGGCTGATGATATCCAGATCGGATATCTATCTTCGAGAAAAATGATGCTCCATGAAGCTGATCAAATATATCCTCGATCCTGGGCAGTGGATACTTGTTCTTGATTTTGACGTGGTTCAGCTCCCTGTAGTCAATACAAAGCCGCATGCTGCCATCTTTCTTCTTCACAAAAAATACCGATGTGCCCCGTGGAGAAAAGCTAGGGCAAATGAAACCCTTATCTAGCAATTCCTGAATCTTATCATTCAGTTCTTTCATCTCTGCAGGTTCTAGATGATAGGGCACTTTAAAAATAGGCATGGTACCTGGCATAAGCTCGATAGAAAAATTCACCTCTCTGTCTTGTGGAATGCTTGAAACATCGTCAGGGAAAACATCGGTGAAATCTCCGACTACTTCAACCTCTTATAGCCTCTGACTGAATAGCTCTGACACTATCACAATATTGGCCAAAAACACCTTGCAACCTCTTCTCATGATTTTCCTCAGACAGATGTAGGAAATGATGTGCGGCATCTGCTGATGTCTGGCTTGCCTCAAACACAAACGGCTTATCGCTGGGCGATCGGACGGATACTCACTTTCGTCGAAAATATATGATAGCACCATTAGAAGAAATCTAGTCCATGCCAAAAATGATGTCGAACTCCAGTAACGGTGGAACAAGCAAATCTGTTTGTACTGCATTCCTTTTTAACCGAAGCTCAAATCCCCTCAGTATCCGAGAAGTGAACATCTGATCCCCGGATGGAATCAATACTCTGAATCCTGAATCCATTGCCATCGGTATGATTCCTAGTCGCTGGATGAACGTCTCGGATATAAACGAATGTGTAGCTCCGGAATCTATCAATGCATGCGTGGCTACACCTGAAATATATATCCTTCCTACGGCAAAATATACCATCAAATCTGTTCGCAAAATTTCTATCAGCAATTATCCCAAAATCCTCAAAACATTACTGGTTTAACCCAAGTGTTCCTCAAAAGTTTCGAATTTTGTCCTCAAAATTCTCTGAAATTATAATTTGGCTCTTAAAGTTTCCGAAAATTACTTTTTGTCCCTTTAATATCTCGAAATTGCAATTTTGTCGCACATAATTTTCTAATTTTTGCTCCAATAAATCTTAAAATTCTCGAAAATTAACAATTTTATCAACAAAAATCCAAAAAAATTCGAAAACAGCCCTTAAAATTTTGAGTTTTGCAATTAAGTCCTCATATTATCGGTTATTACAATTAAGTCCTTAAAATTCTCAATTCAAGCAATTCAATCCTTAAATCCAACTACATAGAGCATGCATCCTAATTTACTTGGTGTTCTCAATTCTGGAAATTAATTCCCACAACAATCATATAACCAATGCAATCAAGGCGATAAATTAAAATCTTAAACATAAGGGTTACCGGTGATCAATGTAGAGTCTGGCTCAGCCACTGCCTCCTCTGCATGCATACTCTACCGATCGTAGGGCCCTTGTTCCTAGTGCAATCCGTCGCCTTATGGCCCTCCTGCTCGCAAATGAAGCATTTGTAGGTTCCCCATAAACATTTGTCGAGGTGAAACCGTTTCACTACTTGCATGGCTGCCCCTCTGTAGGTTTCGGAGCCTCCAGTACCTACGGTGGCCTCTGTTGACTCGGCCTCTTAATCTGTCCCTGGGCTTCTGCTACCCCTAATGTCTCGGTGGCTGCTAGAACTTTTCAAGTTCGCAATCTTGATTTTGATGATAAAAAAACTTGTTAATTATGTTACTAATAATCTACCTTAGTGTGCAGTATCTAGGATCACTCACGAGCTGTTTACATCGCAAACTGAAGACCCAAATGATCGCACAAACTGTATCAGTCTAACTATTACGTCAATTGAGCAGTCCAGATGATTGTCCAGTTGATAGGTGGTTCAGCAGGAGAACCTCAGAAGCCTGGCGAGCCAAAGGAGTGTTCAACTGATGAAGAAACCCAACTGATCAGTTCAACTGAACAAGAGTGAAATCAGTTTAACTGAGGAGTCAACTGATTTCACCAGCCCAACTGAAGATCAGTTTAGCTGACCAGTTCGAAGCATCAGTCAGAATCTTTCAGTTATGGATAAAGACAAACTCTTTCAGTGAAGTCCAGCTGTACGTGAAGGTACAAAGTCATTGTCCAATCCAAGGACAATAATGGACGTTGCATCATAGCATTAAAGACAAAACGTTTCAGAAGGACAGTCGAAAAGTCGAGACATAAAGTCCAAGAAAAAAATTCAAGATGCAATAGATACAATAAATGAGTATCACTGTATGTTCAGTTTTCCCGCCTATATAAAGAGAAGATCAGTGAAGACTCAATAAGAACAACAAGAGAAAAAAGAAAAAGAAGCTAAAGAAAAAGAACGAGATTCAATATAAAAAGCTTCTTCAAGAGAGAAAAGAAAGGGCTCGCACATTGCACATCCGCTTTCAGAAGCATTCAGCCCAGAGGGACACTTTAACGTGTTATCTGCTTAGTTTAGAAGCCATTTTCCTCTCAGTATGTGAGAACATCCTTGTTCAGTTCTTACACACAAATTCTCTCAACGACTCATATACAGTCTTGCACGAAGACGTTAAACTTGTGTATCTAGTCTTTGACACATAGACGTTAAAGAAGTGTTGGCTGGAAGGTGCTGCCTTCAGTCATAGCTAAGAGTTCAGTTTAGGCAGTAGTCTAAGTCCTAGCTGAGTGGGTTTGCACAAAGATTTGTATAAATCAAAGTCTTCTAGTGGATCCTACCCGAGGTAGTAGAAGGGGTGATGTATGAGCAGTTGAAGTCTCCGAACATCCATAAACATATCTTGTGTATTTAATTGATTAA
This sequence comes from Primulina tabacum, assembly GCF_025594145.1. Classification (NCBI taxonomy): domain Eukaryota; kingdom Viridiplantae; phylum Streptophyta; class Magnoliopsida; order Lamiales; family Gesneriaceae; genus Primulina; species Primulina tabacum. The sequence continues at coordinate 21,009,263 of NC_134564.1, forward strand.
CTATTGTTTTCAAACTGTTTGGATCAGTTAGACTATTCGTCAGTTTAGTTGTCACCATAACTGAACTGATGAATGCAAAAACTAATCTACTCTTTTTCGGTTATTCAGTTTACATAAGTTAAAATATTTTCTAATATAACAGTTTTCTTCACGAAGGATTACTTCAAGTTTCTTCCGTTTGGTTTTTAACCAAACTCGATTTAATTCATCGGTGTTAATATTCTTAGAACACGAGCTATTGCAGCTCATTGGAGAATATTTTTTTGAAGCATCCGAAAGATGCTCAGCCAATGATCCTTAATTGGTATCAAAGCTAGTTGTTCTAAGAAGAACATTTGCAAGAAAACTGTGTTTTAAAATTTTTTAAAAAATAGTGTTAAAAGCTATTTAAAAATATTTCATACTATTTTCAAAACTATTTGAAAATATTTATATTTCGCTCTTTAGTAAAAAGTTGAGAGGATTGGAGCTGCAACTAATATTGTAGCCAATTATTTAGACTCTTTGTTTAGGGGTTTTAATCAGCCTGGATGGGACTGAGAATCAACTGAAAAAATGCACATCTAAATTGCTCGTTGAACAAGTTTTCAGTTGCAAACCTACCAAGTCAGCTGTTTTTCAGAAGAAACTCATCCGTGCTAGGACGTTGGTTGAGTAAATCACCAGCTGTATTCCAGTTGAGCCTAGTCATAGTCTGCTTGACTTGTTAGTCTGCGAAGAAGTCAAGTTCAAGCAGTTTAACTCATTTCTCTAGCAAATTGAACTCACAACCGATGCAGCATTTCAAGCAGTCAAGCAACCAGTTGATTGTATATCCAGTTCTATCGCATAAACCAACTGATATCTGATATTGTTTAAAATATGCTACTGTTGTAGTAATTTTTCTTGTTCAACTGATGTATGTACTTAGATGTAAATACAAGGAAATTTATTTTAATAAACATCATAATTGTTCAGCTGTGTTTCGTTGTGAGTGAATGGATATTTCCAGATTTATTGTCTACATTTCTTGAATGATTATAATCTCTGAATGAATGATTAAATAAATATCTTTCAAATATGGGTTCAGTCTCTGAGGGGGAGTTTTTCCTTTTACTCTCAAACTGAAATTATTTTCAGATCAGTTTAAAATTCAGTTGTTGAGAAAAATTCTTTCTTTTTCATCCACTGAAAAGTATTTTATTAATTCTAGTTATCTCTCTTAAAAAGTTTTTTCAATTCTGTTTTGGAGGGGGAGTATTTCAAAACTTCTTTGAATTCAGTTATAAAGTTGGAGCTTTTAATGATGTTTGAATATACTAACCCTTGAACTGAATATATTGCGCTTAACTGCTCAAGTCTTTGTAATCATCAAAAGGGAGAGATTGTTGGAACTTTTCAAGTTCGCAAACTTGATTATGATGATAACAAAACTTGTTAATTATGTTACTAGTAATCTACCTTAGTGTACAGTATCTAAGATCACTTCGAGCTGTTTACATCGCAAACTGAAGACCTAACTGATCGCACAAACTGAATTAGTCTAACTGTTACGTCAATTGAGCAGTCCATCTGATTGTCCAGTTGATAGGTGGTTCAGCAAGAGAACTTAGAAGCCTGGCCAGCCGAAGGAGTGTTCAACTGATTAAGAAACCCAACTGATCAGTTCAACTAAACAAGAGTAAAATCAGTTCAACTGACGAGTCAACTGATTTCACCAGCCCAACTGAAGATCAGTTCAGCTCACCAGTTCGAAGCATCAGTCAGAATCTTTCAGTTATGGATAAAGACAAACTCTTTCAGTGGAGTCAGCTGTACGTGAAGGTACAAAGTCATTGTCCAATCCAAGGACAATAATCACTAGTAGAAAAATCGGATTTTACTTCGTCAGGCGTTACTTCAGCAATAATAAGTTACGAAGTAATACATTATCAATAACTTCAGTAGTAACACAAGCGAAGTAAAATAATATATTTTACTTCGGATTTTTAAAAACACGGGCTTTAGTGTATTTTTTTATTATATTTTAGTTCGGCCTATCAATGTTGATGAAGTAAAAAATAAGGAAAATAAGTTCATACTGAAGTAAAAAGATGAACCGATAAGTTTAATTAATTTAATATCGATTATATCATATATATATTCCTTCAATTTAGACGCGTGAGCTCATTTCGATCGATCCTCATTTTACTTCAAAATTTACCCTAATTTCAGCATCTTCGCTTCGAACCGCGCCGCGTCGCCGCCATTCCACGCACCGCTGCCGCCGTTCCACCACCGAGAGAGAAGAAGGTGGGACGAACAACACCACCACCACCACCACCACCGTTCCAAGCACCGAGAGGGAAGTTGCGATTGGAGATACACCACGTTCGCTTCGAACCACCAACACCACCGCCGTTCCCCTCACCGAGAGGGAAGCAAAACACCACCACCACCACCACCGTTCAAAGCACTAAGACGGAAGAAGCGATTGAGATACACAACCGTCATCCCCTGCGCCTTTGTTTCTTCTCCATTTTGACTGGAACGATATTGCTTTACCTGTGTTAGTCCATCACCAGTTTCCCGAGGTATGGTATTGATTGGAATGATAATTGGTTAATTTCTTGTTGTCGCCTTGGTTGTCCGTCTCTGGGTTCCTAATTTTTGGCACATGTGAGAGTAATTCAAATCAAAATTAATTAGGAACAATGTTGCTTTATTTTCATCAATAGGTAGTCTTCTTTCGTTTTTTTTTTTTTGCGTTCAAGAAATTAAATTGAAAATGACATTATTAAATGTAATATTTTCAGGTTTAGATCAAATTTATTGTTATATATTTCTGGTATTTTGCTGTATTGAAATGGATAAATCTTGGATTCACTCAGATAGAAGGTCAAAACAGTACAGGATGGTGTGAAACTGTTTATCAGAGGTTGTTTAGAGAATCCCTATATTGACCCCAATTTAATTCATTGTCCTTGTTGCAAATGTAAAAATCTTAAAAAAAGACCAGCTAAGTCCATTCGAGAGCATCTTTATTTCCATGGTTTTAGTCAAAATTATGTGAATTGGATTTGGCACGGTGAGTCTGCTGAAAATGACAAAGTAAATTGGAGCACCAACAAGGAGCCAATTGGTAACTATCACGGACACTTTGAAACCACTAATATGTGTGAGGCAGTATATGATAACTATACAGAAAATCTAGAAGCGTTTATGAAATTTTTTGAGGAAGTAGAGAAACCTTTGTATAATGGATGTAAGCGTTACACAAAGTTGAGTGCAATTGTGAAATTATACAACACCAAAGCAAAGCATGGGATGAGTGACGCTCTATTTTCCGATCTACTAATGGATTTTGGGGATATGCTACCAGATAATCACAACCTGCCAACCAAAATGTATGATGTAAAAAAGACATTGAATTGTTTGGCGTTGAGTCATGAAAAGATTCATGCTTGTTCCAATGATTGCATTCTTTGTAGGAAGCAATATAAAGACTGCGTAAACTGCCTTAAATGTGGCTTGTCACGGTGGAAGCTAACCAAGAAGAACGTTGAGAAGAAAGGTGTTCCTGCAAAGGTGTTGTGGTATTTCCCTCCCATACCAAGATTTAAGCGCATGTTTAAATCTCTACATACCTCCAAAAATTTAACATGGCATGCAGAAACCAAAGGAGTTCCCGGTCAGTTACGTCATCCAGCTGATTCAACATCTTGGAAGTTGGTGGATCATATGTGGTCCGACTTTGAAATTGAACCAAGAAATCTTCGCCTGGCACTTGCAGCTGATGGCATTAATCCTTATAGCAACCTTAGTAGTCGGTACAATTGCTGGCCAATTATGTTGGTCACCTATAATCTGCCTCCAAACATGTGTATGAAGAGAAAATTCATCATACTAACTATGCTCATTCCAGGGCCTAAATAGCGAGGAAACGTTATAGATGTCTATCTTGATGTGTTAGTTGAAGATTTGCAACGATTGTGGGATGAAGTTGATGGTGTCTATGATGCTTATCAAAGACAATTTTTCACTCTTAAAGCAGTCTTATTATGGACCATCAATTACTTTCCAGCCTATGGTAACCTTATTGGATGTACTACACATGGTTATTATGCATGCCCAGTATGCAAAGAAGATATTTGTGCAAAGAATTTGGAAATGGAAAGAAAATGTCATTTGTTTGTCATTGATGATTCCTACCACGGTTTCATCAATATCGGAGGCAAATGAAAGAGTTCGATGGTATGGAAGAACATGGAGAATCATCTACACCATTATCTGGGGTTGCTTTGTTTGACAAGCTTTCTGACATAAGGTGTGCTTTCGGAAAGAAGATTAGTATGAAAGGTAAAAAGAGAAAGAATGCAAAGGACAATAATTTGGAAGATAGTAAAGAAGAAAAAGATTTTGGATCAACAGATTTCAAAAAATGTTGGAAGAAGAAATCAATTTTTTTTCAATCTTCCTTATTGGAAACACCTGCATGTTAGGCATTGTCTCGATGTGATGCACATAGAGAAAAATGTCTTCGAATCTCTCATTAATACTTTGATGAATGTTAAAGGAAAAACCAAGGACAATGTGGCAGCTAGGTTGGACATGGTTCAAATGGGAGTTAGGCCTGAATTGGCACCTAAATTTGGTGAAAAAAGAACGTATCTTCCTCCTGCTGAATGCTCATTCACAAAAAAAGAAAAGTTACAAGTTTGTTAGTCGATAATGGATATAAAAGTCCCAGAAGGTTTCTCATCGAACCTGAAAAATCTTGTGTCCTTGTCTGAGTTGAAATTGATTGGCTTGAAATCTCATGATTTTCATGTTCTAATGCAGCATTTCCTGCCAATACTCATACGTGATCGTTACCAAAACATGTTAGATATGCCATCATAAGATTGTGCTTCTTCTTCAAAGATATTTGTTGCAAGGTGATAGATGTAGCCAAGTTAGATAAGCTGCAATCTGACTTGGTTGTTACACTCTACTTATTGGAGCGGTATTTCCCCCCTTCTTTCTTCGATGTCATGCTTCACTTAACAGTTCATCTTGTTCGAGAAGTTCGATTATGTGGACCAGTGTATTTTTGGTGGATGTACCCGTTCGAAAGATCCATGAAGGTGCTTAAGAGTTATGTAGGCAGTCGAAAACATCCTGAAGGTTGCATTGTTCAGAGATATTCAGTCGAAGAAGCAATTGAGTTTTGTTCGGAATACCTAAATGACCTTGATCCTATTGGGGTCCCTCAATCAAATCGCGATCCCAAATCAAACATTGATGGCTTCTTAGAATGCAAAACACCAATTATAGTGCCACAAGTTGACCTTCAACAAGCACATTTGACTGTGCTAGAAAATACAGAAGAAGTATCTCCCTACATTATGTAAGTGTATTGCATTAATCTATAATTATGCACCCATGGGATTGTCAATATTTAATAATCCAACACAAATCGCTATATAAATATTTCCACAGTGAACATAAATATTTCCTGAAGTCAATGTTTCCGAAAAAAGAAAAAGATGAAAGGTGGATACAAGTTGCTCACAATAAGAAGTTCATTGACTAGTTTTGTTCAAAGGTTAGGTGGATAAATCTGCTTTATGCATTTTGCGGTGAACAGTTTGTAGCTAGTATTTTAATCACTCTATTCTAATTGTATAAATGTCAGGTGGATGCTGAAATAGATAGCTGCAATGGTGGAACGACATCAACATTGACATGGCTGGCTCATGATCCACGTGGGCAAGTCATTAAGTATAGTAGTTACGTGATAAATGGCAATTTATACCAAACAAAGGCACGGGATGATGAGAGAGTTTGCCAAAACAGTGGGGCTTCTCTAGTTGCTAGCACCATGCTTGTCTGTGGTTCCAAATATAAGAATCCCTTGATGACTGATGTGACTTTCTATGGAGTGATTGAAGAAATATGGGAGTTGGACTATCATCAATTTCAAGTTCCTCTTTTCAAGTGTGCGTAGGTTGCAAATGACAAAGGAGTAATCAACAATGATGAATGTGGATTCACCTTGGTCAATATGAACAAAATAGGGCACAAGAATGACTCATTTGTCCTTGCAAGTCAAGTCAATCAAGTCTTTTATATTGATGACCCATTACATAAAGGGTGGTCAATTGTACTCCCTGTGCCAAATCGATGTTACGAGGGAGATGATGATGGTTGGACTAGTATTCCTGATTCTCGACCAAATGATGATGTTGATACTCATTGTATTCCGGCTCATGAAAGTTACTTTAGATCAGAAACTGAGGGTGGACTGGGAAACGAACAAGAAAAAATGATGTTTTTCACTTTTATGTCATGTTTTTTGTTATGCTATAAACATAACCTCATTGCTATTATTTATGTCATGTTTATTATTTATGTCAGGTTTCTACAAGTCATGTTTATTATTTATGTTATTATTGTTTCTGATATTATTTATGTCATGTTTATACATGTCTTATTAGAATTATTGTTTATGTTATTTTAATGGTTAATGTTATTGTGTAGGTTTTAACATTGGTTTCATTCATGTAAATATGTAGAAAAAGGCTCAATGGGTCGTAAAAAAAAGGAAACAAATGCTATAGTTGAGATGATACAAGGAGTACATGATGATAAGTTAAATGAAGTTACTAATGCAGAGCACCCTGTACTTACAGATGGAGAAGAACATCCTGTAGATGTGCAGAGGAACAAGTGAGGCCCTACGTTGATGGGTAAACTAATTGCTATTGCCAAATGGGGGAAAAGGCAAAGATTGATTATGATGACATGGGGCGGCCAGCATACAATGCAAATGGAAGGGCTTTACAATCATACATTGGTTCTATTGCTAGAGCCATGGTGCCAATCAGTATAAAGTCATGGCCTGAAGTTCCAGAAAACATAAAACAAAAACTGTGGGAAGAGATTTGGGTAAGTACAAGCTTCAATTTGAATTTACAGTCATTCTTGCACCTCTAACTAATCTGTTTTGGTTGCAGAATGTCTTTGAACTAGCGCCACAAAGTGAGTATGCTGTGATGAATTCAGCATCTCAGAAGTGGCGAGATTTCAAAAACAAATTGACTAGTAGATTTGTTTGGTCGAACAAAGATAATTCCTGAAAAGTTGATTTCTCCACCAAGTCAGTATCAACTCCCACTAGGGGATTGGAAATCATTTGTGGATGCGAGATTGGATCCATCATGGGAGGTACTTTAATAATTGATATGTTTCCTCACGAATTTATTAAATTCAATACTTAACTGAGCCAACATAATGATGCAGGTTACTCTTGAAAAACAAAAACAACGGACCATGCATTGTAAATATCACCACAGAATGTCTCGCAAGGGTTACATCGGCTTGGAGGCTGAACTGGTGAGAAACAGAGCAATATATTTGTAATTTTAGCATGTTCTTCATGTTATTAAACATACGAGTTTTGAAATTGTAGCGGAACAAAAAATTGGTTGCTGAAGATTAGGAAGTTGATAGATCTGTGCTTTGGCGTAAAGCTCGAGAAGAAAAATCTGGCAACATAACATGTTCGGAGACATCAGAAGTAGTTGAAAAAATTGTAAATGTTTAGTTTTATTCAATCGCCATATTTCCTAGATAAATAACACTGTAGTTTGTGAATTGATTTGTCATGTCTCCAATTGTAGGATGAATTGTTGGAAAAGAAAGGCAAATGAGAGTTCAAATCTTCTGGAATGAATGACTGTGTTAACCGCTGCCTTAGGAAGCCTAGAACACTATGGAAGGGTTCGAGGTGTGGGAGGTTTCGTAAAACCACAAGTATACTTTAAAACTCCAGGAAAGAAGAGAGAAACAATCTCAAAAGCTGTGATTGAAAATTTAAAAGCACAATCAAAGGAGACTAAAAGTTTGAAAGCTGAATTGGAGATGCTGAGCTCTCAACTTGCTGTTGTGATTCCATTAATCAATGATCGATCTTCTGAGACTGTAGTATCAAACAAGTTCTCAGGAGTGAAAGACTCAAAATTGTCAGATGATGTGGAAGAAGTTTATGATTGCGGCACTTCAAATACGAAGGTTGTATGTCTCTGAATTTAATGTCAATTAAATTCTATTCACCTCCATATAAAAATATATCATGTCTTTTTGTTCTTGAAAGGGGAATAAAATGTCACCTGTCTGTAAAAGAACGCTAAAACGTGGTGGCTTATGGCACAATAATATCAGAAGGAGGTCCAAATGTTATGATTCACCATGTTCCACTTGGGGAAGAGAACTTCAAGGTATCTATTGATGTTGTCTTAGATGAAAAAGCACAGCTTTCGATCCCAATTAAGTTTGGACCAACAATCATCAATGATGCTGTTGGAGTCATTGTTGGTTGGCCTAAAGAGTTGGTTATTTTTGCAACGACAAAGGTACTTAAGGTTTTCATTTGACTTTGTGTTTGCAACTGTCAGATATGTTGCTCGAACAATGTTTTATTTTAAAATACTTGTATGAATAATATTTTAAATTGTACAGGAAGGGGAAACCTCAATCATTTGCGCTTGCGGATGTTTCTGGTCAGCGCGAAAAGTTCAAAGAAATTGAGAAAACATTACCCATGTCGTGCAAGTATATCTACTCTCATGTTGTTAGATTGCTGAATGAATCAGATACCATATACATTGAGTTTGAGGACGCTATGTTTGGACGTCGTAAAAGCATACGGTTGCTAAGAGAAGATATCTTACGCTTTATGGAGATGAGGGAGATAGGTGCCAGACAAATTTTAGTTTAGATGGGGTATATATAATGTCTAACTTACAATATTTGTGCATTTATATAATATTTTTTGTGGTACTTGTTCATATTTTGAAAATTTTCTAAACGATATATTTGTGCATCTATATCATGCAGTCACCTCTACAAATATTTGAAGAAAACAGACAAGGCTGATTATTTTTTGTTTGTGGATCCCGGTAATATACCTACATGCCCGATTGGCACAGATGACCGTGACTTATCACAACATATTGCTAACCAGTTGGAAGCAGTGTGTAGAGATAGCATCTGCCTCATCCCATACAACACTGGATAAGAATTTAGTTATTTATAGATTTCTACTTCATGATAGTCAATGCTGTAATTTCATTTTTTCAGGTACCATTGGATCTTGACAATCGTCAACGAAGATAAGAATATGATATATTTATTGGATTCTACGTCTAACAGGAACCGAGATGATACGTGGAAAACTATTGTGACAAAGTAGGTAGTAGCTTATGTTGATTTTGAATACATTAACTTATAAATAAGCAAAAAAAATAACTTCTTACTTTTTAAAATGTAGTGGGGTGAAGATGTACAATGCCTCGAAGGGTATTTCTAAAGGGCCAGGTTTTAAAATATTGAAGGCATGTATCGTACTTATTTATGAATACATGAATTGGTAGTGGTTATTAATTAGATTGTGATTGTTGCATTAACTTTTCAATTCCATTATAGGGTAATCTGAAACAAAGTGGTTCGGTTGAATGTGGATATTGTGTGATGAGGTACATGAAAGAGATAGTCGATTGCGATGATCCACAGTTGGAGAAGATAGTGAGTTTCTTCTTGGGATAAATTTGTTGATTGATTGAGATGAATTGTTGCCATTAAGATATATTTTATTGTTGAGGTAATGTGTTGCCATTAAGATATATTTTATTGTTGAGATAATTACTTGAGATGAATTGTTGTCATTGTGATATATTTTATATTAGTGATATTTTAGTTATCCAAGTTGTCATCTTCATGTCTTCTGTTATTATTTGATTATTCGGAGAACGTCGTGTCATGATTTAATAATTTTCAATTTTATGATTTCTTTTTTATTTGTGGTTTCTGGGATATGTACTCTATTCTATACCATTATTTTGTTTGCTTGATTCTTGTTGATTGGCTTTTGACATATGCATTTAGTAGTCTAAATAAATTACTCAACAACTACTGCACTTAGTTTATTGTTGTTTTGTTTCTTCGCATTACTGCTAATGAATTTTTTTATGCTTTCCAGTTGTTGCTTGAGTAGTTCATTTATCGGTGTTGATTGAATGAGCTTCAGTACTTCTGTCTTTTGACAATTTTCCTTCTGATTTCGGTAATATGTTTTTTCGTGAGCTGCATTGTGGGGCCCTTAGCTCCTAATCGTTATTACAATGCAATCTGATTAGGGTTAACTAATTACAGCGGAAAACGAGTTTAAAATTTCTTTACAATGAGCCCAAAATATCTCTTCTATAACTTAAATACTGAAAATAGTATTTAATCTCAAATCATAAAACATGCCCACACGTAATCAAAACCAATCACATACAAACAACTCATATCATCGGGACATGTCCCGGTATATAGATACATATACATATATACTGGGAACAAGACATAAACATAAAACCTCAGCCCAAGCTGTGGCTCCCTCCAGAAGTACCCTCTCCGGTCTCCTGAAATCCTGGAGTACCTGTCCATTGTCCACACACAAAGACAACAATAGCCCCCCTTGGGGGTGAGCAAAGCTCCGTATGAAACAACTAATCATATATACCACAAGTATCTAAACAACGATATATGGTATGCAATGCATGTATGTCGTGGAGGTATCAGGTCAAATGCCCATCCACTGAGCACATGTCAGAATCAAATCAATCGCTATCAAATCAATGCTCGAGTTGGCACACCGGCCAATATGGGATACTCGTATGATAGCGTCGGCGAAGCGCCATCAAATCCCAAATCTCATATCCAATCATATGGGGCCACAATTGTCTATGCTTTACGGGTCATATAATACCGGCATAGCGATTGTGTTCACAAACCCCGGAATCCAATCAAATCATATCAGGGTATCCAAGGATCATAGCTCAACGTGCATGTCATGTATCGATGTACGCATAAAATGATGTGTGATAACAAAACATTTATTTTATACATCGATATCTCAATCTCAATGTCATGTATGCCACATCAATCAACAAATAAGGCACATAGACACATAATCTCATTTCAGTCAATCAAATCAATCCGACATATATCATATAATACAGATACCTGTCGTATGTTACCCGGTCGCAACATACCTCAATTCTTCGTTTCCAGTTGATGTAGCCTGAAGATATCGATATTACACTTTATCTACATCAATAACATACTCATTCCAATCAATAACATACTCCAAAATCATTAATATGAGTTTCAAATATCATTTGAAACTTCAAAATTCATATCAAATTCAAATCATATCATAATTCAATTCCGACTTCGAATATAAGTTTCTTGTCGGTTATTCTACTACATATAAGAAATTCTACTTCAAATACATGTTATTCCAGCACTTTGATATTTAGAGCTGCTGGAACCAGAAGAAATTTACCTCAATCAGAAGCCCTCGACGCGAAGATCACAAATATATAATGTGTTTCGCGTTTAGACAGTGTTTCGAAGTTGATTCGGACGAAAGAAAATCGAAATCTCTCAAATTCCCTTGAAATTGTTGAAATTAACTGACGGAGGAAGGAAAGAGAAGAATTTATTCTTATCCCACCGCCTCTCGCACTCGGGCGGTAGAATTCTCGCGCCCGAGCGCGAGACATTCTGCCCCCGGCCTCCACTTGTACCGCCCTCGGGCGGTCACAAACTACCGCTCGGACGCGGCATGTTCTGTCCGCATACTCATTTTACATATCCTGGCGCTCGGACGGTCATTTTCTACCGCCCGAGCGCCACTCGTTCTGTACAATTATTTATGTTTGTACTAAATTGGCGTCCGGCCTCTCCAATCGAGCTCTTACAACGTCAATTCATATTCAATATTCATTTTTCTCAATTTCCTTGTCATAATATACATCAAATACATAATCACATATCAATTTCATGAATTATCGATAATCACACATGATTTACGATAACACGATACACGGTCCTTACATTTCTCCCCCTCTTAAAAGATTTCGTCCTCGAAATCTCAAACATTTCTATATACATAACATTGGCAAACATACATATGTCACCTGTTATAGTACATATCAAAACTAAAATCAGAAAAAGGATCAGAATACATCGAATACAATGGAACAGATGTCATAGAATCAAACAAATGCGGATACGAATCTCGCATCTTGCTCTCCAATTCCCACGTTGATTCTTCAACACCATGTCATGTCCATTGCACTCGTACTAAAGGAATCGATTTATTTCTCAATATCTTTTCCTTTCGATCCATAATTCGAACAGGTTGTTCGACATAGGAAAGAGAAGGATCAAGTTCCACCTCATCAGGTGCAAGTACATGTGATGGATCCGGTTCATATTTCCTCAGCATAGAAACATGAAACACATCGTGAATAGCAGATAGAGCTGGTGGCAATGCCAATCGATACGCAAGATCACCAACTCGATCCAGAATCTCCTATGGCCCAACATAACGAGAAGATAACTTCCCTCGCATGCCAAATCGAACAGTGCCTCTAAAGAGAGATATTTTCAAAAACACTCTGTCACCTTTCTGGAATTCCAAGGGTCTTCGTTCGTTTATTCGCATAACTCGTTTGACGATCTTGAGCAGCTTTCATTCGCTGCCGAATCAACTGAACCTTATCATTCATTTCATGTATCATTTCAAGTCCAGTCAATTGTCTCTCACCAATCTCATCCCAGAATAACGGTGATCTACATCGTCTTCCATATAGAGCTTCAAACGGTGCCATACCGATACTCGTCTGAAAGCTATTATTATAAGAAAATTCGACCAATGGTAAGGCATCCTGCCATCCCATTCTTAAGTCCATCATAATAGCACGCAACATATCCTCTAAAGTTTGAATCGTACGCTCAGTCTGGCCATCAGTTTGTGGATGATAAGCAGTACTCATAGCCAAACGCGTACCCATCGTTTCTTGAAAACTACCCCAGAATTTAGCAGCAAATCTGGGATCACGATCAGATACAATTGAGACTGGCACACCATGCAGTCTCACAACATTCTCAATGTATAAACGGGTCATTCTCTTATAAGGATAAGTCCGCTCATACGGAATGAAATGCGCAGATTTCGAAAGCCGGTCAATAATCACCCAAATAGCATCACAGCCCTTGGGCGAACGAGGTAAATGAGTCACAAAATCCATAGCGATATGTTCCCAATTCCATTTCGGGATTTCAAGACTATGGAGCAATCCTCCAGGTTTCATTCTCTCGGCTTTCACTTGCTGGAAGACAAGACATTTCGAAATAAACTCAGCAATGTCCTTTCTTCATACGTTTCCACCAGAATTGAGGTCTCACTGTCAAATACATCTTTCGACCTCCAGGGTGAATACTGTATTTGCTACAATGTGCTTCTCGAAGAAGAGCAGATTTCAAATCAGAATCATCAGGAACTACCAGCCGACCATTAAGTCGTAAAGAACCATCAGAAGAAATTTGAAATCCAGACTGATGTCCAGCAGATACAAGTTCTTTCGACTTTTGGATCTGAGCATCGCTTCGTTGGGCCTTTCGAATCTTCGATATCAAGTTCGGATCAATTTGCAATGCTGAGACAGTGACAGAATTTCAATTCGAGTGAAAAGTCCAACCAGAAGTACATATATCCTCATGTACCTTGGCGACATTGACAGAAGCTAACACAGAATCATGCACCTTACGGCTAAGGGCATCCGCAGTAACATTCACCGATCCAGGGTGATACTGAATCTCACAATCAAAATCCTTCAGGAGATCCATCCACCTGCGTTGCCTCATATTCAAATCGGATTGAGAAAAGAGATATTTCAGACTCTTATGGTCCGAATATATAACAAAATTTTCTCCGTACAAATAATGGCGCCAAATCTTCAGGGCAAACACAATGGCAGCCAATTCAAGATTCATGAACAGGATAACGAGTTTCATGAGATTTCAGTTGACGAGATGCATAAGCAACTACTTTGCCCTGTTGCATCAGAACACAGCCCAAACCTTTACCAGACGCATCTGTACACACCACAAATCCTCCGGTAACTGAGGGAATAGTAAGCACAGGTGCTGTGGTCAATCTCGTCTTCAATTCAAGAAAACTAGCTTCACATTCATCTGACCAAATGAATCGCGGATTCTTCTGTGTCAGTTGAGTAATAGGTTTAGCTATTTTCGAAAATCCCTCGATAAAACGTCGATAATATCCCGCTAAACCCATGAAGCTACGGATCTCAGGAACATTCGTAGGTCTCGGCCAATTCAATACAGCTTCGACCTTCGCAGGATCAACAGATATGCCATGTCTCGAAATGACGTGGCCCAGAAATACCACTTTGTCCATCCAGAATTCACATTAGGACAATTTGGCATATAAATGACTAGTACGAAGAGTTTGAAGTACCAGTCTCAGATGTTCAGCATGCTCCTTTCTCGATTTCGATTACACCAGAATATCATCAATAAAGACGATAATGAATCGGTCAAGATAATCTCGGAAGACCCGATTCATTAAATCCATAAAGATAGCAGGAGCATTCGTGAGACCGAAAGGCATAACCAAGAATTCATAGTGGCCATACCTCGTACGAAAAGCAGTTTTGGGCACATCTTCGTCTCGAACTCGTACTTGATGATACCCAGAACGAAGATCAATCTTCGAGTATACAGAAGTACCCTGAAGCTGATCAAATAAATAATCAATACAAGGAAGTGGGTACTTGTTCTTCACAGTAGCCCGATTCAATTGTCTATAATTGAAACACATTCGCATAGTACCATCTTTCTTCCGAACAAATAAAACTGGAGCTCCCCAAGGCGATACACTCGGTCGAATATATCCCTTATCGAGAAGATCCTGTAATTGTTCTTTCAATTCTTTCAATTCCAGGGGTGCCATGCAATAGGGAGCTTTAGAAATAGGCGCAGTCCCCGGCACAAGATCAATACTAAACTCAACTTCTCGATGAGGAGGAAAATCAAGAATCTCATCGGGAAATACATCCGGGAATTCTTTCGCAACTGGAATCTAAAATAAAGAAGACTCTTTCTTCGAAATATCAATAGCGTAGATAAGATGACCCTCATCTCCGCTAGTCAACAATCGGGACATTTCCAAGGAAGATACCAATGGAATTTTGGCTTGGGAACCCTTGCCATAAAAATTCAACTTGGGTCCATCAATCGGTCGAAATCGAACCACTCCATGACAACAATCAATAGTAACTCGATTTGTTGTCAAGATATCCATGCCAACAATACAATCAAAGTCGTGCATTGGGAGGACAATCAAATTCAGAAATACCACATTATCCTTATATATCAATACACAATTATGCACAACTTTCTCAGACAAAATAATCTTCCTTGCTGGCGTGGCTATCGACAAAATATCATACAACGGGGTACACTCAATATCATGAGATGCAACAAATGCATGAGATATGAATGAATGAGATGCTCCTGTATCAAATAAAACACGTGCAGAATAATCGCAAAGCATGCAAATACCTGCAATCACGCCTCCAGGAGCTTCTCTCGCCTGATTCTCAGTCATGGCATACACTGTCACTTGAGGAGGAACTTGGGCACTCTGACCACCCGGTCCTTGATATCGTGGGACACTCGACTGCTGAAAAGATGGAACAGGAACAGCAGGTCTCGTCATACCAGGGCCACCTCTAAATCCTGGCTGGGGTTGAGTAGAAGTTGTACCCCTATTTGGACATACTCGAGAGAAATGGCCTTCCTGCCCACGTTGATAACAAGTACCAAACATACCTCGACACTGCTCGATAGTATGTTTACCTCCACAATGACTACAGTAGGGAGCAATCACAAGACATAAACATAAAACCTCAGCCCAAGCTGTGGCTCCCTCCAGAAGTACCCTCTCCGGTCTCCTGAAATCCTGGAGTACCTGCCATTGTCCACACACAAAGACAACAACAGCCCCCCTTGGAGGTGAGCAAAGCTCCGTATGGAACAACCAATCATATATACCACAAGTATCTAAACAACGATATATGGTATGCAATGCATGTATGTCGTGGAGGTATCAGGTCAAATGCCCATCCACTGAGCACATGTCAGAATCAAATGAATCGCTATCAAATCAATGCTCGAGCTGGCACACCGGCCAATATGGGATACTCGTATGATAGCGTCGGCGAAGCGCCATCAAATCCCAAATCTCATATCCAATCATATGGGGCCACAATTGTCTATGCTTTACGGGTCATATAATACCGGCATAGCGATTGGGTTCACAAACCCCGGAATCCAATCAAATGATATCAGGGTATCCAAGGATCATAGCTCAACGTGCATGTCATGTATCGATGTACGCATAAAATGATGTGTGATAACAAAACATTTATTTTATACATCGATATCTCAATCTCAATGTCATGTATGCCACATTAATCAACAAATAAGGCACATAGACACATAATCTCATTTCAGTCAATCAAATCAATCCGACATATATCATATAATACAGATACCTGTCGTATGTTACCCGGTCGCAACATACCTCAATTCTTCGTTTCCAGTTGATGTAGCCTGAAGATATCGATATTATACTTTATCTACATCAATAACATACTCATTCCAATCAATAACATACTCCAAAATTATTAATATGAGTTTCAAATATCATAATTCAATTCCGACTTCGAATATAAGTTTCTTGTCGGTTATTCTACTACATATAAGAAATTCAACTTCAAATACATGTTATTCCAGCAATTTGATATTTAGAGCTGCTGGAACCAGAAGAAAATTACCTCAATCAGAAGCCCTCGAGCGAAGATCACAAATATATAATTTGTTTCGCGTTTAGACTAGTGTTTCGAAGTCGATTCGGACGAAAAAAAATCGAAATCTCTCAAATTCCCTCGAAATTGTTGAAATTAACTGAAGGAGGAAGGAAAGAGAAGAATTTATTCTTATCCCACCGCCTCTCATGCTCGGGCGGTAGAATTCTCGCGCCCGAGCGCGAGACATTCTGCCCCCGGCCTCCACTTGTACCGCGCTCGGGCGGTCACAAACTATCGCTCGGGCGCGCATGTTCTGTCCGCATACTCATTTTACATATCCTGGCGCTCGAGCGGTCATTTTCTACCGCCTGGGCGCCACACATTCTGTACAAATATTTATTTTTGTACTATATTGGCGTCCGACTTCTCTACTCGAGCTCTTACAACGTCAAGTCATATTCAATTCTCATTTCTCAATTTCATTGTCAAAATATACATCAAATGTATAATCACATATCAAATTCATGAATTATCGCTAATCATATAGGATTTACGATAATACGATACACGGTCCTTACATGCATTATTCTTTTCCTATCTCTCTTGCGTTGGCTTCAACAGAGATTAGGATCTCTGGTTTAGTAAGTGCAATTGTCTTCATGCAATTGGGGTAATTTGTAATAGATGTAGACTTGATGGAAACAACAGGCGCTATCTCAGCTTGGAGAGTGGTGACATGTTATGAATTTTTATTCGGTGTTATTTCAAGATGCAAATGAAATAAGTTCGTACTTTCAAATGAAACATGCCTCTATCAGTACTGATATATTTTATATCTGTCAATTTTTATTTGAAATAAAAGAATCTAATGTATTTTCTTTTTTAAATTTCAGTTTGCAGGATGCATCAAGAACCAATATTACACCCAATCTCAATATGACGAGGTCAGAAGTGAATGGAGTGAATTTGTTTACTCCTATGTAGATGCTTAAATGGATTGTGTATGTTGGGATAAATATTTTGTTTGTCATTGTGGATTTTTGGATATACTTTTGGTTTTGTGGATACATTTTTGGGTTATTTGTGGATTGATGAATATGTAATTGTGGATTCGTGGATATTTATCATTTTTAGATGGATAATTTATGAATTTAATTATATTAGTGTATTAAGTCATATATTTAGAAGTCTTTTTTTAACAATTACTTCATCAAAATAAAAAATAATGAAGTGTAACAGGTAAATTACTTCGTTGTTATTTGCAAATTGTGAAGTAACATAATATTAAATACTTCGTCAATAAGAAATTAGACGAAGTGATAGAATTAATTTACTTCAACATTGTTCTGTAAAAACGAAGTTGTTTTGCGCAATTACTTCACCAAAATACAAATTATTGAAGTCTTTCGAACCACTTACTTCGTCACTAAATGTGAATTGTGAAGTAACATAATATAAAATACTTCAACAAATAGGATAAATGCTGAAGTTATAGATTATATTTACTTCAACAAATAGGATAAATTGTGAAGTTGTTTGTGTCTATTACTTCACCAAAATACATAACTACGAAGTCTTTCAGATGAATTACTTCGTCACTCAATGTAAATTGTGAAGTAAAATATTATAAATTACTTCGCTAAATAATAATTAAGACGAAGTTAAATATAATATATTACTTCACTATTTACAAAAATCGATGAAGTAAAACACATTTCTTACTTCGGCACAGGTTCAATTCTGGACCGGTTTTCCTTCGAAAACCGGCCAAAGACTTCAGTATTTTCAATCATACAACTTCGGTTATTATGCGAAGTAAAAGGTACATCTATTACTTCACGTCCATATACTTCGGCAATTAACTACGTTATTACTTCATTGAATACGGGAAGTAAAAAGCGATTTTTCTACTAGTGAATGGACGTTGCATCACAGCATTAAAGACAAAACGTTTCAGAAGGGCAGTCAAAAAGTCGAGACATAAAGTCCAAGAAAAAAATTCAAGATGCAACGGATACAATAAATGAGTCTCACTGTACGTTCAATTTTCTCGCCTATATAAAGAAAAGATCAGTGAAGACTCAATAAGAACAACAAGAAAAAAAAGAAAAAAAAGCTGAAGAAAAAGAACGAGATTCAATACAAAAAGCTTCTTCAAGAGAGAAAAGAAAGAGCACGCACATTGCACATCTGCTTTCAGAAGCATTCAGCCCAGAGGGACACTTTAACATGTTATCTGCTTAGTTTAGAAGCCATTTTCCCTCAGTGTGTGAGAACATCCTTGTTCAGTTCTTATACACAAGTTCTCTCGACCACTTATATACGGTCTTGCACAAAGACGTTAAACTTGTTTATGTAGTCTTTGACAGATAGACGTTAAAGAAGTGTTGGCTGGAAGGTGCTGCCTTCAGTCATAGCTATGAGTTCAATTTAAGCAGTTGTGTAAGTACTAGCTGAGTGGGTTTGTACAAAGAGTTGTATAAATCAAAGTATTCTAGTGGATCCTACCCGAGGTGGTAGAAAGGGTGACGTAGAAGCAGTGGAGAAAAGAAAGGGCTCGCACATTGCACATCCGCTTTCAGAAGCATTCAGCCCAGAGGGACACTTTAACGTGTTATCTGCTTAGTTTAGAAGCCATTTTCCCTCAGTATGTGAGAACATCCTTGTTCAGTTCTTACACACAAATTCTCTCAACGACTCATATACAGTCTTGCACGAAGACGTTAAACTTGTGTATCTAGTCTTCGACACATACACGTTAAAGAAGTGTTGGCTGGAAGGTGCTGCCTTCAGTCATAGCTAAGAGTTCAGTTTAGGCAGTAGTCTAAGTCCTAGCTGAGTGGGTTTGCACAAAGATTTGTATAAACCAAAGTCTTCTAGTGGATCCTACCCGAGGTAGTAGAAGGGGTGACGTATGAGCAGTTGAAGTCTCCGAACATCCATAAACATATCTTGTGTATTTAATTGATTAACTATTATTTTCAAACTGTTTGGATCAGTTAGAGTATCCGTCATTTCAGTTGTCACTATAACTGAACTGATGAATGCAAAAACTAATCTATCCTTTTAAGTTATTCAGTTAACATAAGTTAAAACATTTTCTAATATAACAGTTTTCTTCACGAAGGATTACTTCGAGTTTCTTCCGCTTGGTTTTTAACCAAACTCGATTTAATTCATCGGTGTTAATGTTCTTAGAACATGAGCTATTGCGGCTCATTGGAGAATATTTTGTTTGAAGCATTCAAAAGATGCTCAACAAACGATCCTTCAGTGGCCCTGTGAACTGTCTCTTCTATGGATGAGAGCTGGACTGGGCCTGAGATCTCTTACTCTGCATCTCAAAATCAATGTCCCTCAGGGCATGCTCCGCCTAAAAGGCGAAAGCAGTGGCCTCACCATAGCTCGTCGTCTCATCAGCATAACATCCCGCGCAAAGTGGGTCTCAAACGTTCCACAAAATGCCTCAACTTCTGGGCGGCATCTCTAGCAATAAGGGGCACAAAATGATAGCCCATGTCAAACTTCCTGATAAAATAGGCCATAGACAAGTCCCCCTGGCGGAGACTCGTAATTTCTCTCGTCAGACGGCCCTTGACGTCTGCTGTAAAATATTTTCCATAGAACACCTCCTTGAACTGCTCTCAAGTGAGGGTAGCAAAGTTCGGCCCATGAGCTGCTCCCTCCCACCAAAGGAATGCATCATTTCTCAACATATAAGTGGCGCACCTAACCCAGTTGCCATCCATCATCTGGAGGTACTGGAAGGGTAGCTCCAAAGATCGAATCCAACCTTCCGCTATGAAAGGGTCAGTAATACCCCCGAAATCTTTCGCGTTGAGCCGTCGAAATTGCTCAAAAATATTTGTCTGAGGTCGAGGAGCTTGATGTGCCTGCTCCAAATGTCTAGCCATACCCTCAAGTACACGGGTAGCTGCTTCCAATTGCGGTGGTGGTGGTGGTGGTGGAGGTGGGCCTCTGCCGCTTTTGGAAATATCATCCTGACGATCTGTACTGAAGAACGTCTTGGAGATATGATATATGAATACAGTCCAAATTCTGAACGTAACTCATCATGCTATTTAATCTAGTTTTTAAAACATTTAATCATGAAAGCAGCTAAACATGTCCTATAAATCACTGTAAAACAAAAATCATGAAATCATGCAGATGATAGCAAGAAACTATTTATAACATTTAAAACATAAAAGCTTAAAAACTAGAGGCTTGAAGACAGAGCTGCAGAAGTTGGCTAAGGCACAAAACCATACAGGAACCTTGCTCTGATATCATCTGAAACATCTACTACTTGAAATACTACTAGAAATATTTTTTTTCCAAGCTCATTTTGGAAAATTGATAAATTATGCATGCATGTAACCCTGCTGAAAATTTCACCTTTCAAAAATAATAGTAATCATCTACCAGATGAAAATAATGAGTTGGAAAATAAAGAAATATGAACAAGTAAGAAAAATCCTGATAACCAATAACATAATAAATGTGAAAGAGGAAAAAAATATTCATGTCCACTCCTATCTCAAATCATGATGTGCAAATAATTTATGGTCCTCCGGTTCACGTGTGCTCATCCAGCCCCGCCTACTTAGACTTCAGCACCTCCAGCCTCCTCATAACCATTCCCACCTGCATCATTAACATATAGTGAGTCTAAAGACTCAACACACCTTTAATGTTAATATCAAATATATATACATAGCACACAACAGTAAAAAATACCGTAATAAAATATATTTCATGAACTTAAAGGCATAAACATGTCGTATAATAGCATAACATGTCAAAACATGTCTCATCCAATCATCATAAATGTATACATTTTGTTTAATTTAATTCAGTTCATTAGTTGTGACTTTCATATCAGCTATATCGTATCAGTTCTATTCGATTGATCCATCTACATATAACCGTGGTACCCAACAGCGGGGACATCAGCGACAGTATTACCCATCCACTAAGCCTTGGCCTTACAGCTCATCGTATACATATATATATATCGTCAGTCAACCATCCTTCAAAAAATCATTATTTTCATCACTTATCAAAGTCAAGCACATACGTAGTTTTTCCTAAAAATCAAGCATGCAACGTATTTCATAATTACATAGAAATTATATTTGTGATACATAACATTTAAAAACATGATAAATTTGTGATCAGGACGCTGCCAGGATTAAAAACTCGGCTCGTGTGCAAAATGACCATTTTACCCCAGGAAATCCTAAATGATCATTTTACCTCTGGACCTCAAAATTTAGACCCAAAGCCAAAAAAACTCCTTAAGACACCTCAAAACTTATATATAAACAATTACTAAAGGTAATCTCGAGCTCGTTCCGCAATCTATACGATTCGTTTTAAAACTTGGACAGGGATCCCAATTTTAACCCGAATAGACCCGAAAACTTAACCAAACTTTTCCAAAAATTTTAACATGACTTACTCACCTCCTAACAGCCGTTAAACCATCTAGAAAAGACCACTAAGCCCCTGCAAACCGCTAGATTTTTGTCCCTAGTAAATTCTCAAACCCTAGCCGCGCCAAACTTAAGTTTCATCAATCCTAGACCTAACCCTCAAGGACCAGTCTTTGACCAGCGCTTCCTAGCCCACCTTAGGACCCACCTTAGGACCCTCTTAGACTGACTAAAGCATTGGTCTCAACCCCATGCAAGCCCCACGACACAACGCTCGCTAATCACCAAAAATCACACCAACCGAGACACACACCAACACCCCTTGCTCTGTCGGTCTCTTCACTACTCCAGCCATGTTCGACCCATCCTAGGCCACGTCTTAGACCCACCAAGGCCTGTTCCAAGACTATGGATGACCTATGCACAGCCGGCGCACCCCAACCTCTCAACCTAGTCGCCTAGCCGCTAGGATAGTAATCCAATCAATCCGCTTGGTCCTCACCTATAATAACCTGAACTTCGACCCCAGCACCTAGACGTCATCTTACTCAATGTGTATAGCCTCTTAGAAACAAAAAATCGGCAGCCCCTTGCACATGAATCATAAAAACGTGAGTTGAATGCATATGTATGCGGATTTCATAAACAAGTCTAAGCATAAACGTAAAACCGTGCAAAGACCAAGCATTATCTATAAATGGCATGCATATCAGGATATAGATACGACGTGAATGATGGAAAAGAATATACATGGCGTGCCTTAGCGTTTATGATCAAAAGCTCGAAAAACTATGCGCGAGACGTGGACTGGAGAGGCGTGGAAGAAGCTTTTTTTGAAAACTTGAAGGGGCTGAAGGTTAGCTGATGTTTTCTACTGAAAACTCGAGTGGGGGCTGCTGGTGGAGGGGAGGGACGGCTTCTAGGGTATTACTAGGGTTAGGGTTAGAGTAGGGTAGTGTTTAAATAAAAATGCTAAGCACTATGGGCCCTAATTTGCATTTTAAAAGGGTTTTGAGCCCATTACGCATTAAAGCAAACCCAACAAGCCCAATAACACTCCCGAAAGATATTTCGTTTTGATATGTTTTAGAAAATATTGTCCTAACTCTCAAAAAGTCATCTGACTCGTTAAAATTTGCGTCTCGGTAAAAATATAACCCGGTGAGTAAAAATACTCAACCAAGGCTCATTTTAAAAAATCATATTTAAAAATACCTCATATTAAATAATTAAAAATAATTATTCAATAAAAATATTTTTCCTGAACATCCTCGGTCTTCGTTCCTCGTTCGAGCGCGAAATGCATCTAAACACCCTAATGCGTGAAACTTAACAAAAATAATGAAATAAACCCTAACCATGCAGTAATCATGCATGAAATACATAAAAATCATTAAACATGTGTTTTAAATAAAACCCTAGATTGCATTCAATCAAGTTATGTAGTTCGAATTTCCTGGATCTTACACATCTAATCACATTGGATGTCTTCACCCGTAGGCAAACGGTGTATCCCCGACTACGATACATTTGTTCCTACGTATTTCAAAACTACACCCAACCTCCCCACCTGATGACCCCCAATGGAGTCGATAAACGAATCAAAGTACATGCTAGTATGTATAGCCCTTGCATTGTCTTGGGTCGAAGTACTAATAGTATACAACCATAACCGTGAACTATTCCACTCGATAAGTGAGAATCAATTAGGACAGTTCGAGGGAGGTTGTTCATTGCATCATCATCTGATCACTCATCTGTATGAATGGACATCTCCTTGCCCTTGACAATGAAACATGACATTTACATAACAGATGCTAATCTCGAGCTCAAGCGATCTTTATCCTTGTTTTTTGCGGCTGATTTGACTAGAAACATGTTCAAAATATACGGCACACTTCCTAATGAGTTTCATGGCCTTATATTGCGAGACAGATCTCATGGTACCTATTGTACATTTAAGGACCTTATATATACATATTACATGTGTATACAGATAAAGTATAATGTCATAATTGAATAAAATCATAAAATATTATTAAATTAAAGATCGTTTACATTATAGTCAATAAAATCCAAACCCACAAGTTGGCATACTGGGCACCTACTCTAACAATCAATATAGCCAACTACTCATAGGTTTTAGACCCATTGTTTCACGATACTTCTCAAACAATGCTCCTGCCAAGGGCTTCATAAGTGGATCAACAATGTTATCTGCAGAGGGGACTTTCTCTACCGATATGTCTCCTCTTCCCACAATCTCTCGGATTATGTGGAACTTTCTCAGTATATATTTGGATCGCTTATGAGACATCAATCCCTTTGCTTGTGCAACACTGTACCGACTCCGAATTTTGGAATTCGGACTTCATAGTCTCCATGCACAAATTGCTTACGATTTCTAGTACAATCCAAGCGAGGAACTTAGTTTTCAATCGTGGAATTAATTAAGCGATCAAATCTGGTGAACAGTTCATAGAGATTTACAAGAAAAACTATCTCCGCTTAATTGTCGGAATAGTTTAGAGCCAAGCGTTTTCTAGGCGAAAGTATAACACTAAACGCCTTATGAATGTTTGTATTAACATGCGATGGCCAAGAAATGTTTTGAATGTCGAAACAAAATTTTTGAACTTCCGATGCGCCTTGGGTGCGAGAAAAATGGTGCCCCAATATATATACGACAAAAATGATCAAAAGAAAGAATTAGAAAATCAAAATATGGCACTTAACAAAACGTTGTACCAAATTGGAAAAGTTAATATGATTACAGCAACTATAATGAGAACAATGGCAATGCAGGTGCATTTCCTCGAGCTCTTCTGGTACACCTTCGCTTCCTGAAGCTGCTCTGTCCCCCGCCTCACGAACGAGTTCGCATGCGCTACGTGGCTTTCGATATCGTTCAGCTGCTGCCCTTGAGACTCCACCAGAGCCGCCATGTCAAGAAAAATCTGGTGCAGTTCCATCAGGTTTTTCTCTATCTCCTTCACCGCGTCGTGTCTTTCTTGAATTTCCGATATGGTGTCCAAGATCTGGCCCCGGCCCTGTTCTTGAATTGCCTTTTGGAGGAAATTTTCACTCTCACCACTCGAGATCAGGTTCTCGATTAGCTCATCGTTCGCCTTCTCTCCAGTGATGGTGAAATATCGCCGCCCCACGGTTTCTTTGTATTCCTCGTTCATTCGAGCTCGAAGGCCCTGGAAATCATCCATCAGGTCTTTGAGTTTTTTACCGAGTCCGCTGACCACGGAGGTTCGAGTCCTATCGGCGGAGGATCCGGGTCCGCAGCCTGGGACGCGCCGTTGGGCAGCATTTGATTTCTCTAAGGCTTCCAGCTTCCCTTTGATGGATTTTACATGTTTTAAGACTTGGGAAACATCTGAATCCATCCGGGCTCGAAGCTGTTTCATCGTCTTGGCGTTATGGACAGTTTTGCTCTGTTCGTTGGATTCTTGGAGCCGTTTGTAGAGCTTCTCCACTTGGTTCATGTCTTGTTTGATTTTTTCGACTTCGTCAAAAAACCGGTTTAGGTCGACGGTTTCCATCCCATTGGCTCCTCCGGACTCGAGATCACCGATCTTGAGGTCCTGGTATCTCTTGAAAGATTGTGAGAAAAGGTCGTTCATCTTTTGGGCCGCCTCTATGGTAGTGCAAAAACCTCTTTTCTTGGGAAATAGGGTGGTGTTACGGCGGCGGAAATGGTGGGTGCTTTTCTCAACTTTTCTTGATCTCCTCTCCTTTTCGTTTTTGTATTTGCATGGTATGTTGATGAAGAGACAAGAAAAGGCGAGAAAAGCAAGTGTTCATTCATGAAGAAATAAAGTGGATATATTATTTTGGTGATACTGATTTTGGGAGTAATATTAGAAGTAATCAGATACATTTATTTAATGATCAATCGATAAAAGAGGAGAAAATAATGGTTAATGGTTCTTATCCCTTCTAATTTCAACCTTAGAAATTTCATATTTTCTATTTTGTTTTACATAATATTAAAGAACAAAATCTACCATATTGCAAATTATTAATTAAATGTTTCTAAAATCACATTTATTAAACTTGTAAGGATTTATGTGGAGTAGATTCATGCAAGATATTTTTTTCAGGAAAAATGGAACGACCAGGTAATCCATCGCCCAACATGCATCGTTTTATTTAAAATGGGAATTTTAATTTAATTTGACCATGCTTTAGTACTTTTGATGTCGTGCAATTAATATTGGGATTGATGATAACATAAATTGAAAAGCTATTTCAACGAAAGCATTTGGAAGAAATAAGGTCACACGAATTCCTAGATTTCAGGCAATACTATTTTGGATTGATGAATTGATTTGAAAGGACGAATTTTATTTGAAAGAGGTTGAAAGACCACCACACACATAATTATTATTGAAATTTCATTACTGACATTTAATGAATTTTGTTCGTTCTTGAGAAATTTGAATTCGTTGTATTAAATTCATCAATCTAAACTTGATTTTATGCTCATCATTTGTTATATCAAGCATCCTATCAATGGAACTGAAAGTTTGATCAGAAAACACGAATTTTCGTTTAAAGAATGCATATAATCAAATATTTGTGGTCTCATTGAATATAAATGCATGTATATGATAATTCAAATGATCTTTTTGTTAGAGTAGGTATCAACAAGCTAAATTGTGGCTTGTTTTTTATCAACTTTAATGTAAATTAATTTTTTTAAAATAATATTTTACGATTTTATCCAATTATTATATTTATTTTATCTTTATACTTATGCAAGCTGCATTGATAAAGATCTTGAATATATTTTAGTACCATGAGGTCGATTTTGCAGTGTTGATCATGAGATTAATCACGTGTATTTTATACTCTAAATATGTTCTTAGTCAATTCAACTGTCTAAAATAAGGATAAAGATTGTTCGAGATCGAGACTAGCATATGTGATTACGCCACGTTTCATTCGGAAATGTATGAAGATATCCATCTATTCATACAGAGGGGTTATCATGGGATGGATCATTGAACAACTCTCCCTCGAACTTTCCAAATAGTTAGTAACTTATCAAATAAAATAGTATGTGGTTATAGTTGTACACCATTAGTCTTTTGATCCGGGACAACATGAAGACTCTATATACTAGCACTGCACTTTGACTCATTTTCCGTTCGCAAGCGCATGATTGTCAAGTTTTATTATATGTACGTAAAGTATCGTTGCCACGAGGAGTGTGTATGTGAAAATATATCAGTGCTTGTGATTAAAATAATCACGACTTTATTTAGAAAAATCAATAGAGGTTTGGTTTATTTAAAACAACTTAATTGCAAATAAATAATTAATCAAATCACCAAATGGAGAAATATCAACGAGAGAAAATATCTAGATGAGTGATTTCAAGAAGTTTCCACGATAATTATTCTCGATTGAATTTATACTCATAAATTCATATTATTTAATGGCCAAGAATTCTTAATTGTTTTATTCCCCATTTCCCAAGTGACGAATAAATTATACCATTCAAACTTCGATCCAAACATTACTGATAAGAATCTAAGTTCAATTGATATATGCAAACAATGTTCTTACCTAGGTCTCGCTAAAGTTATATGCCTTCCGAACAATATAAAAATTGAACGATACGTCTCTAATGATATATAACTCTAGTTTCTCTCCCGAGTTGTAGAATTAATCAGACAACACCAATTTATGGCCATTAAATTGCAGTCGAATAAAAACAAAGAGACACAATTAAACCAAACGAAATTCAATCATAAAAACCACCACGTCAAATCATCGTATCGACAAAGCTACGTCATCCTCTAGAATAGAAAATTAGTTCTTAACAAAATTCAAGCAAAAACAAGATATGTTCGAAGTTTTAGACATCGCAACACAAGAAAATATAGAAATGAAAGAATATATGAAAAATCCGAAGAGTCGTCTCTGTCCCTAGATTCGTCGTTCTTCGTATTTGTGATCGATCTTCGCACTCCGGATCTTCCTCTGGTGTTCTTCTTCCTCTCTCGTCTCTTTTTATCTCTAGAACGGCTGTTCTCCTTCTGAACCCTCGTTTCTTCTTTTATTTCCGCATCCGGGCCGTAAGTTGAAAGCCGAATTGCTTGTTTCGCCGCAATTAGCGCCGCGGCGCTGGGTGTGCAGCGCCTAGGCGCCCGTTCTTCGTGGGTGTATGTGCCGCGACGCTTGTTCCTTAGCTCCTAGGAGCTTGTTCTTCAGCAGTGAGGCGTCGCAGCGCTACTTGGGCATCGCCTAGGTGCTTGTCTTTCGAACAAATGAGCTCCGCGACGCTACCTTGTGGCGCTGCGGCTCTCGTCTATCGCAGTTCACAATTAAAACATGCTCCTAATCGCCATCATTCGTCCAAAAAATGATTTATTTCCTGCACGACACAAAAACAACAAAAAACCAAGCGTAATTATGTTCGAAACTAATATAATTCACATTGATTAACATATAAATTAAGTGCAATTATTGCACTTATCAAACCCATCAAACTTGAAATTTTGTCCAGTCTCGAGTAAAATACAAGTAAAAATAAGAACTTAATCAAAACTAAAATACTAAGAACTATAAGTCATGGATATGCAATCAGTGTTATTGGCCTCCGACTTATCCATTTTCATGTACTTCACAATTTCTCAAGAGTCACGTATGTGTGTGATATGTCAATGTTCATTTATCCAATCAAATTCTCAAATAAATTTACAACACTCGTTCGCCTTATAAACTTAAGAGATCGTCAGTTCAGTTCAACTCACACTTCATTTAGATTACAAATTCACTTACACAGATCTCATAGGACTTTATTGATGATTATTTGGCTCATAAGATTTTCAATACAAGTATACCAAAAAATGATGTCAAACAATGAGATGCTTACATGCAAATGATTAAAGTTTATACTTGCTAATCATGTTTCTCAGGTATTTCATAAGCTTGACTTGAACTAATTTTTCTCCACTAGTATATTGGATAAACACGACAAGGTTAATATGTCTTGTAGGCTTATAACGTTAGGCTATGGCTCATGGTTACAATAAAAGGTATGAAAATCAAAATTCGAGAGAAATATTTGAATTTTCATCATTTTCACTCTCCATTCATTCACCATCCCTTATTATTTTTTTCACACGCATATTCTCCATTTCCCATATTTTCTTTTTTCACCACTTTTTGATTCATTGCTTTTTATTGTTTTTTTTTCCTTCTTTTTTTTGTCAACTCCTTTATACACATTGAATTTTCTTTTTCTTTTTAGGGAGTATTTGAATCATTTTAATACCAATGAACTTATTTCTCTCAAAATTAGGTAGGACAATAGGTGTGTATGAGCTTCATTAGGTAGTTGTTGTGGGATGTAGAATAGATACAAGTGGGGGCTAGTTGTATGTCATTGGCACACACCACTTGATTTTTTTAGTATGTTCAAAATGGGAAACTAGGGATATTTTATGTTCATTTGGTAGGCTCGAATGCTCAAACGATTCCAAAGATCGCTTAAATCATTCTTATGTCACATATTATCCGTATTTTGCCTCGAAAAGTGTTCAGGCAAGTTCTAGATTTCCATCAATCCATTAGTCATCTCATGCAAACCAATCACATGCATTGTTCAAACAAAATTATATATGAGATAGGTGCAAAAAGAAAAGTCAAGCATCTCAATCAACCCGAGGCTCAATGGGCTAACAATTGACAATAAACAATGAAAACACACCCAACGATATTGAGGAAAATTGCCTATATCATCTCTGTGTTTGGAAAAGTTTCAGTTAATGTCATGTGAGAATTACTAAAAATCAGACTCCATTGTCTAATTAGCATCACATGTATGTAAATTGTATCTAAGCATCAATAGTATCAACAGAAATTTCAAAAGATATGTGACTCCCAAGTTAGCATGAATACATATATGCTATAGAACTAAGATTTCATTTTCATTATCGGCCACACCATGACATATCCATGACTCTTTCTAACGACTCTATAATTTTTTTATAACCAAACTACACTCAACCGTGCAAGGAATAACTAATCATGCAATTCATAAAAACGAATTAACCACTGAACTCAAAAGCAACTGAAACTCAAAAGTAAAGCAGAATTAACGACCCCCCAAAATTAAGTACGTGCATTGTGTCCAATGAACAGTAATAAACCAAGAAAAACAGGGGATTACGTACCTCATACATCGAGCATCAGGACTCGATGTCCCCGCCTTATAGCTCAACCTCCTCCTCATCATCATACTCAATGTCATCCTCAATAGGTTTGTGTGAAAATGCTGGCGGTGGTGGGAATGGCTCATCAGATGGACTGGTCGCAGGGAAACGTTGTGCAAGCACTCGATTAAAATCGTGCACGTACTCCATGTGCTCGCGTGTGATCCATCATAGTCTCCTCATCATGCGCTCTAATTCATCGAGATGGTGGCGGTCGGTCTGTCCACTGCCGGTCTCCGCCTGTCGTGTGTGTGATGGCTGTGGGGCGGGCTGTGAGTGTGCTCCTGTAATGCCCAAGAATTTAATCCTAGTAATCTATAATTATTGATTTATAATTTGATATAATTATGAGAGGATTAATCGGGACACGATTTGATTCAGCATGAAAAGATGTAAGTGCGAGGACAGTGCCTTTCGTGCACATGCGCGACATGAGATGCGCACATGCGCGAAACGGGCAGAGGGTCTCGCGCATATGCGCGGTGGGTGTGCGCGCATATGCACGCGCATATGCGCGAGCTGTGCGAGGATTTAAAGTCAACTCCAGAGAAGTGGGCGCACAAGCGCGATGGGGAGCGCGCACATGCGCGAGATGTCCATAGAACCTCGCGCACATGCGCGACATGTATCCGCGCACATGCGCGAGGGTACCCGAGAGTTGGACAAATGAACAAAGGCCTCGCGCATATGCGCCGAATAAGGGCGCGCATATGCACGAGGTGCTGTGCAGAGGACGCGCCGAGACATATGGTCTCGCGCATATGCGCCGAGTGATGTCGCGCATATGCGCGAGACATGTTTTAAAAGGGTGAGCCACCTAGCTTCACAACATGTAGGATATATATATAAACGTATCAAACTACATTTCTTCAGCAACAAAAAGGAGAAATCGAAGGAAACTTTGCAAAAATTATTCGTGGATCATAGGGTCACGATTGTGCAAAATCTAACCGTTTGATTTTCAATCCGACTTCAGTACTATGTTCCTATCAACGCAGGCTACAACTGGACGTAATTTTTATTACATTTTGATATGTCTTGGAATTATGATATTGTCAGAATCGGATGTGGTTCATATATGATGTTCTTGACATGTTAGACATCGTAGAACCGAAGACAGATTGAAAAACAGACTGATTATAGAATTGTTATGAATTTCAGAGTTGATTGGGTTGAGATATGATATCAGATGTGTATCGTTATTGACCATGAGTTGCAGGAATTGATATGTATCGATTTGTATGGCTGAGTATATTAAGATTGTGCAGTTATGCCTGTTGAAACAGAATTTGATTGAGTTCTGAGTATATCCAGTATTGATTGAGGAAGGTATTGATATTGTATTCCTTCGATATTGTCATTGCCAGATTGATATTGACAGGCTGTGAATCCGAGACTTCAACAAAGTCAGATAGACAGAAAGAAAGGTATAAATAAATGTTGATTCGGGATTGCACAACTCGAGTTAACTTTAACTTGAGTTTCCCAAAATCACATACTGAATGATTATTATTGCATTTGATATTGCAATGCTTGATATTGATATGCTTATTCTATTGATTATAGCAAAGTATGAGTCAGAGTTGGGCAGACCCGCCTAGTCTTTGGTAGAACCACCATGGCAGAACCGCCAAGTCACTGGACTTTTGGATATATATATCGATAGACTGAGGAGAAGACCGAATCCTATTGCAGATCTTCGATATAGACAGCCAAAGTCTAGGACTAAGAACGTACCACCATCTAGCTGGGGTAAAGTAGATGGGAGAACATTGCGTTCTTATTCAGATCGGGATCCCTAGATTAGATTGAGTCGAGTCAGAGTCTAGGAGTCACAGAGTTTGATTCAGAGTTGGTATTGATACATGTTGTTCAGATTTGATACATGTTATTGATATGTGTTTCATGCTTCTATATATGCTTTTATATGACTGCATGTTTACATTGTTTATACTGGGATATTTATCTCACCGGAGTTATCCGGCTGTTGTCGTGTTTGTATGTGTGCATGGCAACAGGTGGGACAGGTTCAGGGTCGAGGAGATGAAGGGAGATCGTGATTAGAGTGGAGACTACGGACTTGATTAAAGATAGGGTTTAGACACTTGAGATTTAGATGTTAAACCTTAGTTGAATGATTTTTTGTAGTACAAGACTTGTACCTTTATACTGATATGTATATTAGATTGAATTACATTACGTTCCGCATTTCATATTGCATTTTAAAAAAAAAATTAGACCCTGTTTATTATTAGTGATTAAATTGTCCCAAATGATGATTAAGATTATGATTAGCGTCCGGGTCCCCATAGCTCCACTCCCTGAAGCCTCTCCCGGACCACTAGTAATCTGTCTACTTCTCTTATGCCTCGAGAGAGGCTCAATTAATGAGATATCGCCTTTCGTACTGATGTGATGGCATCAACCGCGAGGCTACAAAGTGATACCAGTTGTATGCCTCCCTCTTCATAGACGTCGCAGGGAATGTGACTGGGGCTCGTTGTTTGTTGAGCTTCCAAACCGTGCCCGGCTCACAAAGTGTGGTTATGACTGTCTTGTAGGGATAAGCCTCTCACATGAACAACGTGTACTCATCAGGGTCGTAATCGGGCATCGAGTACTGAGAATTGAATGTTTTGTTATCGAAGGCAACCATCCCCCCCCTCCCCAAATCTTCACGTGATAACCTTCATTTTAACCTTTAGATTAGCATAAAATTCCCTCACAAGGGACATTACAGAATGAGCCGGGGGCTTCACAAATTCATACCAATTTAACGCTCGAGCACGAGCCAATGTAGGACAATCTAGGTGACTCTGATCCATGCCTCTTTCCCGCTGCATATTCTTTTCTAACAACTTAGCATAATTTTCAACGGCTATTGCATCCCAGAACCGTCGTCTATTAAAATTGGCATTAGACGACTCACCATCCCCAAATGCACCACGCTTAATTTTCTTTTTCGGAGGCATGATTCAATTCATCCAAACTTCGCTCAACAATTTTTATTTTTTTTCAACAACGCCTCACAACACGATATTCCAAAAATATAGCACCCACAATATCAATAAAATTAATCAATCTACGGTTCCTTTTTACTATGAAATATTCCAAATCCAACAATTCTCAACCACAAACTCATTCATGCAATTTATCGAACACCTTGTGTGCACCAGCTCTAGAACTCTATTTCTTCAAATTTTAACATGATATTGAAGATTCATAACACCAAGAACGATTACCTTGTGATAGTGTACCAAAAATATTCTTGAAATTCGTCCGGTGTCGGCTCATTGAAGAATTCTCGTCGAAAATCTTGATCTGAAGGAAACTAGGAGAGAGATATGAATGTGGATTCCGCTTGGGAGAGAATGGTGTTGTGTCTTGTGGTGTTTTGAAGGAGAAATTGTAGAGGGGAGGCATTTTCTCGGTGGTGGAGTAGGGGAGCCGCGGCGCTGGTTTCTTAGGTTTTCTGAAAATGTTCGGTCACTTATTTTTTATATAGAATGAACTAGCGCCGCTGTGTTGAGTAAGTAGCGCTGCGGTGCTAATGCTCGGCCTTGTCTGCGCCGCAGCGAATGACAACTAGAGCCTAGGTGCTTTGTTGTTCGAAATTCTGGCTCCTATGCGCTGGATTCTTAGCGCCTAGGCGATACATCTTCGCATGTTCTGAGCACTGCGGCGTTGTTTTTGTGGTCCTGCGGCGCTAACACTCCCGAGATTTTGTCTGCTAAGCTTCGTTCCACGCCCGGTTCAACTTTTACCTGCATAATAGAACACATATCAATGTTAATCATCACATGCCTAGTTCAATAACATAAAAACTGCAAAAAAAAAAAATACTATTGAAATAAAATAAAAATAGATAAAGAAAACGAAATCAATAAAAGATACTGGTTGGGTTGCCTCCCAACAAGCGTTTGGTTTAACGTCTTCAGCCCAACTATCACTAGTCTTCTCAGTTCGGTTCGCTCAAACTAACAATGTCGATATTCCTTACTTCAGTCCCATAGTAAGGCTTAACCCGCTGTCCGTTCACCTTGAAGGTTCTTCCATCACTGCACCTTAGCTCGATAGCCCATGAGGATACAGTGTCTCCACAGCAAATGCCCCTGACCAACGCGATTTCAGCTTACCAGGAAACAACTTCAGACGAGAACTGAATAGTAGTACTTGTTGTCCCGATTTGAGTTCCCTTCGTACAATGAGTCTGTCATGACACTTCTTGGTATGCTCTTTGTAGATTTTGGCATTCTCATATGCTTCATTTCGAAATTCCTCCATCTCATTTAACTGTAGTTTTCTGACGTCGCCAGAAGCCTTCAAGTTAAAATTCAGCTTCTTTATTGCCCAAAATGCTCTGTGCTCCAATTATAGCAGCAAGTGACATGCTTTCCCAAAGACTAGCCTATAGAAAGACATCCCAATAGGAGTTGTGAATGCAGTTCGGTATGCCCATATCGCATCATCCAACTTGAGTGCCCCGGTTAATGTTGACTGTCTTCTCCAATATTTGTTAAATTTTCCGGTTTGATATTTCATCTTGTCCATTCGATTTAGGATGATATGCTAGTGCCACTTTATGCATCACACTGTATTTAGCCAAAAGTGATTTGAAAATTTTATTGCAAAAATGCGTACCTTCGTCACTTATGATGGCCCTCGGCGTTCAAAATCTGGTGAAAATATTCTTATGCACAAATTTAACTACAACACGAGCATCATTAGTATTGGTGGCAATTGCTTCCACCCATTTTGAGACATAATCACGGCTAGCAAAATGTAAGAATTACCAAAAGAAGGGGGAAAGGGTCCCATGAAATCTATGCCCCAGACATCAAAAAGTTCCACTTCCAATATATTTGTCAGTGGTAATTCGTGACGCCTAGATAGTTTTCCTAACCTTTGACATTTATCACATGATTTCACTAGGGTATAACTATCTTTAAACAAATTAGGTCAATAAAAACCAGACTGCAATACCTTAGCGCTGTTCGTGATGCCCCAAAATGTCCACCATATGGTGAAGAATGACATTGCTCCAGAATTTCCTGTTCTTCAACACCGTTCACACATCTTCGAATAACTTGGTCAGCACATCTATTATACACGAAAGGATCATCCCAAAAGAAAAATTTTATATCATGGAAGAACTTTTTTTCTGATGATGGCTCAAATCTGGAAGGAGGGTACCACAAGACAAAAAATTTGCAAAATCTGCAAACCAAGGAAGTAAAGAGTTTACCTCGAAGAGTTGCTCATCCAGAAATGTTTCATGTATAGCTCCCTCTTCTTTCTTCTCCTCCAGCTCAAGTCTCGACAAGTGGTCTATCACTTGATTTCTTATCTTTGACCTCGAAGTCAAATTCTTGTAGTAGCGAAATCCACCTTATCAAGCGTGGTTTTGCATCCTTATTGGTGAATAGGATAGCGAATAGCTGCATGGTCAGTAAAAAACAACTACCTTTGTGCCGATCAATTAGGGCCTGAATTTGTTGAAAGCAAACACTACTGCAAGCATCTCCTTCTCAGTTGTAGTGTAATTTTGCTCTGCGGCATCCTTTGTGCGGCTTGCATAGTAGATCGCCCTAAACATCTTTTCCCTTTTTTGGCCCAAGACAGCGTGTGAGAACCCGAATTTCCAGCAATTCAGCAGCAGTTCAAAATTTCCAGCAGAAGCTAATATTTCAGAAGCTGGTATTTTTCCAACAGATTAGAATCCAGCAGCAGACAACAGGTAAAATCCAGCAGCAGAAGAGCGAGATTCCAGCAGACAGTTACTGTTTCAGCTTATGACTTGTAACTAAAGCATTTAACATGAAATAAAGGCTGTTAATGTCAGATTATGGCCATTAATTGGGAGGCTAACAGTCAGAATTTTGCCTATAAATAACACCCTCAAACCTTGAATTGGTGTTACACAAATCTGGAGATTATCACTTGAATTTTCGAGCTAAGAGATTGCTTATTTTCGAGCAGTAGAAACCAGTAGCAAGAACAAGCATATTCCAGACTCCAACCGAAACTTTATAGCAAATTACGGTAAGTAGACTTATGCATAAATATCTTGAAACCAGTTTGATGACTTTTGTTTTAAAGCAAAGTTTCTGTATGTTTGATTTCTGATATCTGATTTTTGAAGCACTGAAACATAGTGAACTAATGGTAGGAATATATATTCTAAACATTTCTGAATTTTGATTTCTGATTCTGGCCTCACCCCTTAGAGGAGAGAACATATAGGGGACTGATATCAGTTAGCCATGAAATTCACAAACATTCTTAGTGCTTACTTACTTGTATTTCTGTTCTGAATACCGATTCCTATTCTGAAAATAAGATGTTTTCTATATATTATTTGTATTGCTGTTTCTGTTGAAATGATTTCGAAAACTGGGAGTTATTCCCGCCCCCGCTTATTGAGTGACGATCATATCACTCACCTACCAAAACCATCTCAGATAAGAACGAGGAAAAAATATTAGAAGAAGAAGAGCAAATCCAGTTTTGGGACTGGTGAAGAAGACTGCCACTTCTCAGTTCTGATTCTAGTTTATGTTATTCCCGCTGCATCCGTTAAGATACTGTTATGTATGGTTTTACGTTTCCACTGTAAAACATTAGTATTTGAGTTGTAACAGATAATGGATTATTTAGTATTATGAATAAAAAGGCTGGTTTCTAAATTTTGTACTTCTGAGGCTTGTTGTTTTCAAATGTAAATTTGAGAGCAATGCCGGTGTCGACCAACCCCCGTCCCGAGGCATGACACAGCGCCCACTGCATAATCACTCGCATCATACATTAGCTCAAAGGGCTCCTTCCAGTCAGGGATTATCATAATCGGTGCAGTCACCAATGACTTCTTGATCTTCTCAAATGCCTGCAAAAAATCATCATCAAAGTTAAAAGTAGACTCCTTTTCAAGAAAATTACACAGAGGTTTAGTGATCTTAGAGAAATCTTTAATAAATCTACGATAAAACCCCGCATGTCCTAGAAAGCTCCTTATTCCATTGATGTTCTTTGGTGGAGGAAGTTTCTTGATTGCAACCACTTTATCCCGGTCTACCTCTAATCCCCTAGAAAATACTTTATGTCTAAGAACAATACCCTCTTGAACCATAAAGTGGCATTTATGCCTATTAAGAACTAGTTTCCTTTTTTGACATCTCTTCAAAACAAGGGATAGCTTATGTAAACAATGATCAAAAGAAGAGGCGAATACTGAGAAGTCGTCCATGAAGACTTCCATTATTTCCTCTACCATGTCAGTGAATATGGCCATCATGCACCTCTGAAAAGTAGCAGGAGCATTGCATAGCCCAAAAGGCATTTTCCTAAAAGTGAACGTGCCATAGGGACACGTGAAAGTAGTCTTCTCTTGATCCTCTGGCGCTATAGCAATCTGGTTATAACTTGAATAACCATCTAAATACCAATAATGACAATCACCAGGAAGTCTATCAAGCATTTGATCAATAAAAGACTGTGGAAAATGATCTTTACGTATGGCATTGTTCAACTTTCTATAATCAATACATACTCGCGTCAGTTACAGTACGAGTAGATATTAGTTCATCATTTTCATTTCTAACCACAGTTATTCCACCATTTTAAGGTACAACTTGCACAGGAGATACCCAACTACTGTCAAAAATAGCATAAATCACACCAACATTTAATAATTTCAGTACCTCATTTTTTACAACTTCTTTCATCGCTAAGTTCAACCTCCTCTGATGATCCACATAAGGAGTATACGACTCTTCCATCAAAATTTTATGCATGAATATAGTGGGTATAATTCCCCTAATATCAGAAATCGACCATCTTAAAGCAGTCTTATATTTTCTCAACACTCTCAATAATTTATCTTTTTCATCACAAGAAAGGATGGAAGAAATGATTACCGGATATGTCGACTTCTCACCAAAAAATGCATAGTAAAGGTGGCTTGGCAGTTCCTTCAAGTCAAGGGAAGATAGTATTACCTTGGTTTTTCCATCTACATTCAACTTCTCATGTGGCGCATCGTTTTTTCTATCTTTTTGCAATCCATCAAGAGCCATGAGTTGCTCTTTCACTTCCCAATCATCTTCATTAGCAGTTCTTGCAGCACCTATCAAACAACTCTCAAAAGGATCCCTAGTTCCTGCACAATCAAGATGTAATATCCCAACCTTTTATGATTTTATTGTTTATGATGTTATTATTTGGTTTGGTGTTTAGGGAATATGGTTATTGTTTTTGGCGTTATGTTTCATAGCTGTTGATGTTTATAGAGGGGAATGAGTTCATTGATGTTTGTTGGATGGTTTGAGTTTGTGTTGTTATTGGATTTGGTGGAGGTTTTGGAGTAGATGCTTTGATGACTATAGTTTTTAGAAGATTGGAGTGCAGAAATGGTATGAAAATTATGGCAGTTTTTAAGGTTTTTAGCATAATAATTTGTATATTGATCCAAATAAAGCGAGGCCAAGTTCATTAGAAAGCTAAGATCCAAGGCTACAACTTTCATGTTTTGAGTTTTGTTCAAATCATCAGGGAAGAGGAGCCAAAAGTGGCCCGAAGTGTGTCGTGTGTATCATTGTTCCTGCACTGACACATGTTGGGAGAATGAGCATAACTCTTTACTCAGACCTTCAAATGACATGAGACTAACTGGAGATGCAAGAAAAGACATAGGACTACAACTTTTATGTTGACCACTTTTGCAAATTCGGAACTCCCTGGCAGTAGCTTCCGCGCATATGCGCGACTTGATGTTGCGCATATGCGCGAGCGGGGCAGCAAGGTGCGCGCATATGCGCCGGATGGTGTCGCGCATATGCGCCGCTTTGTCCAACAGTAAAATCGGGTTTTCATATTTTTGGGCGTGGGAATGGCTTATTAAACCCTTTTCTAGAGGCTTCTTCATATTTCTTCTTCCTTCTTCTTCACTGGATCATTTCTTACCCTTTTCCCTCAAGGTTTTCTTTCCTCTAAAGCATTTTTTAAATATCTGTTTTTTTGTTTAAACTGTTTAGGTTCGTGATAGATATTGTAATTTCATCGACTCAATGGAATACACTTTTTGATTATGTCTTAGTGCTAGCCTACCATTATAATATGTAAAAATTGTATAGCATTGCAGCTGGGTTTTGTCATCACCAAAAAGGGATAAATTGTTAAAGAAATTATTACCCAAGAAGTTTTGGTGATCGAAAAAATCAAAATAACACTTCACTATTT
This sequence comes from Primulina tabacum, assembly GCF_025594145.1. Taxonomy (NCBI): domain Eukaryota; kingdom Viridiplantae; phylum Streptophyta; class Magnoliopsida; order Lamiales; family Gesneriaceae; genus Primulina; species Primulina tabacum. The sequence continues at coordinate 21,048,845 of NC_134564.1, forward strand.
CAAGAGACAGATGCTTATCTTTTGTAACAAATTTTAGCTTACCGCCCAGCTCTCAACCGGCTTCAGACAAAAGAGTTCTAACCGCTATATCAAAGGATATACTAGGGAAACTTTACCGCCTAACTTTCAGACCGTCAGTAATTCATACGGCTCAGAATAAAAGAAGATGAAACTCTCAACCGATTGATTAAAAGACATTATTAAAGAAGGTTATTTATTTTCTACTTAATGAAAGACATTCTCTGACCGGTTCAAGACATTCAAGAGCTTGCACCGATTTTATAATCAACGTATCCTACATCAGTCCCGAGAATGATCTGAATTTATATCACTATCCCAGACAGGAAAGATCATTTATCTTTGAAAAGTCTGAGGATAAAAACAGTCACCATAAAAGGAAACTCTGTAGCCAAATCTTCAGAACGGGACTCAAGGAAATGCCAGCAAAGAGAACATTTAATGCATATCTGAAGAACATTAAATGTGATTGCAGCTGATGGTGACTCAACCTTTCTCTATTACAAAGTTAACATTACTCGATCTTCCTGACCGTTGTAATTCTTTTTTGTTCAACAACTAATTTTTTAAGTAAGTGTTTTAGTGTATTTTGTGGGATACGTCTAATAGAATGATTTACACATGTTGAAAGACAATTTTCAAGTACTCAGTTATGTCCCTAGATGAAATTGTGAGGGCCTTAGCTTAGAACACTCAAAAATTTCAACAAGAAATGAGGGCTAGCATTCAGAATTTGAGCACTCAAGTGGGAAAGTTGGCGACCGCAATTCACAAGTTGGAAGCACAAAATTTAGGTAATCTACCTTCTCAGAAAGTGGTGAATCCAAGGGAGAATGTGAGTGCAATTACTTTGAGTTGTGAAGAATTGGAGGTTCAAGAGATTGGGGTACAAGCATGTAACATCCCAGATTTGATGACTGTCCTCACTGTATCCAGACGAGTCTTTCCAGCGTGCTAATGTCCTCACTCACACGCACCCTTGGAAACTTCCCAGAAGGTCACCCATCCCAAAATTTCTCCAAGTCAAGCACGCTTAACTTTGAAGTTCTTATGTGATGAGCTACCGAAAAAAAGATGCACCTTCGTGATATGAGTAGTACAAATCAAATCTTTTAAGCCCTCTTCAACTGTACAGTCCATTACATTGAACAGTCTCGGAATCCCTCTCATTCCCGTGTGGGTCGGTTCATTCATGTTCCCTCCACCTAGAAGCCTGCCAGGAGCCGCTCATTGTCCGTGCAACTGATGGCACCGGCGATCACCCCCCGCCCTCTTCGGCCCCGGGCCTCACATGCCCACCAGCTTTCGCTTGGTTCGTCCCCGAACCACACCGTACTAAGAGAGGTCGGCTCTGATACCAACTGAAACGTCTGCCGTTTTTATTGCTTAAAAAGTACTAGAATTTTTTTTTTAAAACCTCACTTAGCATCGGTCGAACCATAAAATATTTTTGACACCATTTTATAAATAAAACATCTAACTAGTACTTGAAAATCCAAAGAGCAATAGTCAGGACAATAAATCGTAAAGCGTTTTACCAAACCTAAATAGCAATGATATTGGAGGTCTTGACGAGTGACTTGCTGGACTGTCGGTGCACATAACCCGAGGACTAGCGCTTCTATTTCCGCATTTAAGTTTATGACTTTAAGTTAAAGATTTTTACGACATTTTACTTTATGCTTATGAGAGGTTTTTGAGAGGTAGTATGGGCTACACTTTTCAAATATTTATTGCTTTTTAGGTTTGGTAAAACGTTTTACGATTTATTGTCCTGACTATTGCTCTTTGAATTTTCAAGTACTAGTTAGATGTTTTATTTATAAAATGGTGTCAAAAATATTTTATGGTTTGTTGGTAACTAGATTCTGGAGTTTGACAAAACATGAATCAATCGATTAACAAAATATGAATCAACTGAACTTATCAACTGAAATCAGCTGATACAATGATACAGAGTAAACTGATCAGTTGGAACTGATCAGTTAAAACATTCAGCTGAATGCCTCAAAGTCTCTCAACTGAAGATGTCTCGGGAAAGAACAAAGAAGACATAACAGATTACAAGAGCACCGCACAACAACCAAGACTACTTAAATCAACGCATTCCGGACAATGCAATTAAGACGCCGAATTACAATGAATGAAGCAAACAATATCGAAGGAATAATCAAGTGAAAACCAACGGATACAAAGATTCAAATTTATCTCAAGATTACCATTGGAAAAGAAGAGTATAAATATGGCAGAAGAAAAAGAAGAAAACACATACATCATTCAAAACTTGCTATTACTCTGTCAAAATCTCAGCTCACTCTTATTTGATTTATTCGTAGCAATCAAGGCTACAAGTTGAGCAAACTAGCACTCTGTAATATTTGTTAATTCAATAGTGCTAAGATCAGTTACGCACAGAGATCATTTTGTAATACTAAGAGTTTCAGTTTAGGCAGTGGGTAAGTCCTAACTGAAGTGGGTCTGTACAAGTGTTGTATTTGATCAAAGTCTTTTAGTGGAAATCCTATGCTTGTGATAGAAGGGGTGACGTAGGAGTAATTAAATTCTCCGAACATCCAGAAACAATCCTTGTGTATTTTATTTCAGTTCTGTATTCTATCTGTCAGTCAGTTACCTTCCGCAACTACCTCAGTTTAACTGATTGATATTGACCAACAAGATTCCGATAATCAGTTTGTCACCAAACTGAACTCAAAAATTCGAAAAGACCAATATTAATTGAGAGTGTTTATTCAACCCCCCCTTCTAAACACTCTTGACACGTCAATCGATCCTATCATGGTTCGGCCGATGCTAAGTGAGGTTTAAAAAAAAATTCTAGTACTTTTTAAGCAATAAAAACGGCAGACGTTTCAAAGCATCAGTCAAGCTAAAGGAAGAAAATGAGATAAAATTTGAGGATAAAATCAAGATGATGCTTCGAAAGGTAAGTTTTCTCCTCTATTTGAGTATAAACTTATTCCTCCATTCCCTCATGCAATGAATAGAAAATGTAAAAGTATTAGGGAGTTGAATGACACTTTATGTAGAGGCGAGGTAAATATTCCTTTATTAGATGTTATTAAACAAGTACCTCGTTGTGTTAAATTTTTAAAAGAATTGCGTACTGCACAAAAGAGAAATAAGTTGAAGGGCTGTAAAAGAAAAAAAGGTAGGAGAACGTGTTTCTGCTGTTATTCAAAAAACTATTCCCATCAAATGCAGTGATCCAGATATGTTTTCTATCCCTTGTACTATTTGCGATACTAGACTTGAAAATGCTATGTTGGATTTGGGTGCTTCTATCAATGTCATGCCTGATTCTGTTTATAATTATTTGGAACTTTCACCTCTGACTGAAACTGGCATTGTGATTCAATTGCCTGATAGGTCCACTGTTTATCCTAGAGGTGCAATTGAAGATGTTCTTGTGAAAGTTGAAAATTTGGTTTTTCCTGCTGACTTTTATGTGCTTGACATGAAAAATGATGATTTAAACAGTCAAATTTTGCTAGGAAGACCATTTTTGAAAACTTCCAAGTCTGTCATAAATGTTAATAGTGGTACCCTTACTATGGAATTTGATGGTGAGATTTCTAAGTTTAATATTGATGTTAACATGAAATATCATGTTAGTGAAAGCACTATTAATACTCTTGATATCGCTAATCACTTGTCACAAGAAAATTCAAAAATTGTTGATAAGAATGATTTAGATGAGATTATTGAAAGACTTATTGAGAATTCTAATACTATATTTTCTCTCTCTGATTCGCAGACATATAAAATTGCGTGAAAACCTTCCACAGATCGACCCAAGCATGTACTCATAAAAAGGGAGAAAATATCCAAGGGATAGAGATTTCCAAGAAATTCAAAGAAAACAAGTAATTGCTGAAATTTGCTATGAAAATATTCAAGCGGAATAAAGTGGACAAAGTGATCATCTATGAACCACCATGAGCAACAAAAAAGAATGAATGTCGAGCATAACGACTTAAAAAAATTGCGCTTTTGTGAGGCAATCCAAATTTTTTGTTTTTCATATTTATAAGTTTGGTTTATTTTTGTGCAGAAGAGGTCTTTTTAAAGGGCATGATCACGCCTTATAAGAAAACAACTGCTGGTAAAAAAAAATTGGAGGTCCTAAGTGCAGATGAGGTCTTCGTTCAAGGCGTGGTCACGCCTTGTTCGTGAACTTCCTCTGTAGACCCAACACAGTAGATTTCTTTTGACAAGGCGTGATCACGCCTTGCCAGAAAACAACCTCTGTTGTTTTTTTTAAAAAAAAATTAAAATAGGACCTAACCACAGCAGATGTATTCGGCTAAGGCGTGATTACGCCCTACCCAAATACCTCTTTTCTGATGTTAAAAAAAGGGGGGGTTTTGAAAATATCAATTCATTAAATAAAATTTACGTAATTGATTTCAAATGAATCTGGATTAGCGTTCACTTTCCTCACCCTATTTTTTCTTCCTTCTTCTCAATTTCTCGCAGGCTGCCTCTTCCCAACCGTCAACCTCCATCTCTCGGTTCTGCACTCCAGAACACGGCGCATCACTTTCATCTGCAACCCAGCCGACTTCGCATAGCAGCATCGCTCAACAACTGGTACACTCCGTTCCACACCAGCGCACAGCACCCTTTCGCTCAACTACCATTCCCTCCGCCACAGGAATAGGAATTTTCCTTGCTCTAAGATGCCCAAAAATTTTCAGGGGAGTTCTCTAACTTCCCTTGCTTTCTTTTACTGTCTGTGTTGTGCATCTACTTTTTATATCATTGAGGACATTGCCACATCTAGGTGTGAGAGGGGGTATATAGCCTTATTTCTCGTTTCAATTTTTTTTTCTCATTTTTTTTGCATATTTAATTGAAAGAAAAAAAACAAATAAAAATTAAAAAACATAGCAGAGTGAAGTTGTTTGATCCATAATCTTCTCATTTGAATCTTGAATGCATCTTATGCGTGTCTATGAAAAAACTGATGTTTTCTTTGCGTGCAACTGATTTTGCATTCTTACTACTACATTTATGGATAGTTGCTCTAGATGATGTGTTGAAAGTATAAGTGTATGGGGTCTAGCACACATACCATTTTCTTTGGCGAGCTTTGAGCCTTTGAGCAAACATTATATCATGTTCCATTTTATTTGATTGTGTGTTGGTCATGCATTGTTGATTTTTCTAGAACTTGCATTGTTATACATGTCTTTGTTGACACCTTGTGATGGATTAGGTGCACAAACAAAAGTAAAGGGCATTAGGTCCAAACCGTTTTCTTTCGCATCATCAGTGTCGTTCTTTCGAGCCTACCCTGATTCATTTATCCCTAGTGAGCCAAGTTCGAGCCTGAGCCTATTTGTTTGAAAATAACCACATTACAAGCCACGATAAATATTTCTTTTGGTTATTCCTCTATTTGAACCCTGAATTGGAATATCATACAAACTTTTCACATTTAGCATCGCTTTGAGCCAAGAAAGTGCAAATTGTTGTGATCGAGTATTAATGCTCGAAGTCGTTGTCTCAAAAAAAAAACTTCTTATGTAAAAAAAATAGAAAAGAAAAAAAATTAAAAAGAGAAAATGAAAAGGCAGAATGAGAAGGAAAATAAGAGCAACGAAAAAAAATTAAAAAATTTCTTGGATGTTATAATTAGATTGAAGATGTTATTGTTAGTTGGATGAAATTGTCTTTGTGAAAAGTGCGTATGATTTCTTCAATTCCGTAAACTCATTGTGCCTTCTTTCCTACCTGACCTCTAGCTACGGTACAACCCATTTATAGCCCTTGTTTGTGCATTTAATTCATTCATTTTGTGGAGGATGTGATATATTTGCAAGCTTATGGTAAAAAAATTCAGTGTTTTGACATTAGAACTCCTTGTTACATACCTAGACACTTACGAGTGAAATGAGCGAAACCTGTGAGGAGTGTTTGGACCCTATGCATTTTTATTTTTACACATTCGGATGGAAGCAGTTGTTCATGATGAGGGTATTTAGGTGCTTAAAAATTAAATTGCTTTGGTGCATGAAAAAAATATTTTACGGACAAGTAAACGAAGAAGAAAGAGGATAATGAGTTGAAATAATGAATTGAGCTCTTTTATGCTTGAGGACAAGCATGGTTTAGGTGTGGGAGATTTGATAAGCTCATAATAGTTTATATTTTTGTTGTCATATCTCTCAGTGTTACCACTACCAACGTGCTTAATTGACACATTTTTGTGTGATTTTATTGTAGGAAGAAGTTTTCTGCTTTTGCGATAAATTCGGGCTAAAAAGGATGATTTTATATCACAATTAAAGTTGCCGATATGATCTTAGTGGAAGATGTGGAGCAGAAAAATTCAGAAGTGGTTTTTGGACAAGGCGTGATCACGCCTTGTGACTACTCCTCGGCTGCCTAGTGAGAGTTGAGGAATTTTCATATCAAGGAATAAATAGAAGATAGAGTTTTTTTCCATAAGAAAACTCTATATTCTTAGTAGATATTTTCTATTATCTTTTATTTTTTTAGTGATTAGGTTTAAATTTAGAAAATTGGGCTAATATACTTGTTGGACCCCATTTTCTTTGTTGCCAACCTACCTCACGTACACACACAATTTCCTCCCACCAATCTCACGAGAACAAGCAGGCGGCAAGATAAAAAAAAAAAAGAGAAACCTTCTCCAAATAAATCTCACGTGAAGAGCAGAAAGAAGGTCACAAGGATTTTCTCTTTAATTTTCTCCACAGTTCTAGTACAAATGATCACATCTAGTATTGTGAAGAATCTGGAGCTTCGTTTATTCAAAGATGTGGTTCGGGCAGATCTTATCGTACTCCCTATACCTGAATTTGACATCATACTCGGCATGGATTGGTTATCAGCGAATGAAACTTCGATAGATTTTTGTCAGAGATCAGTGTCTATTCGACCACGTAGTGGGAAATCTTTTGTTTTTGAGGCGGCAAGGAACAAGCAAATACCGCACAATATCTCTTGTCTGTGTGTGAGGAAGCTTTTGACAGAGGTTGCCAAGCGTTTCTAGCATGTATCACTACCGCACATGCTCTTATCAGTCAGAAGGTGGAGGATGTTGAGATTGTCAGAGAATTTCCTAGTGTCTTTCCTGAGAACGTTTCTGGCATTCCACCTGACCGTGAGGTGGAACTTTCTATTGAGTTTATGTCGGGCACTGTACCCATTTCTAAAGCACCTTATTGTCTAGCACCTACTGAAACGAAAGAACTAAAAGATTAAATCCAAGAATTGCTAGACAAGGGTTTTATTCGCCCTAGTTACTCTCCGTGGGGCGCACCAGTATTATTTGTAAAGAATAAGGATGGTAGTATGCGACTCTGTATTTATTATCGAGAGCTTAATAGAGTCACTATCAAGAATAAGTATCCTCTGCCGAGAATTGAAGACTTTCTTTATCAGTTGCAAGGAGCATCGATATTCTCAAAGATTGATCTTCGTTCTGGATACCATCAGTTGAAAGTGAAAGAGCCCGATGTTCATAAGACACCGTTTAGGACTAGATATGGGCACTATGAGTTTATGTTCATGTCATTTGGGTTGACCAATGCACCAACAATCTTCATGGATCTCATGAATCGTGTATTTCAGCCGTATCTGGATCAGTTTGTTATAGTCCTTATCGATGAAATTTTGATCTATTTGAAGAGTAAATAGGAGCATAGTAGGCTTTTGAGGACAACACTGCAAGTACTGCAAGATAGGAAGTTGTTTGCAAAATTCAGCAAGTGTGAGTTTTGGCTTGATAGAGTGGCGTTCTTAAGGCAACATCATTTCTAGAGATGGAGTCGAGGTTGATCCAAGTAAAGTGGAGGCAGTGAGAGAGTGATCAGTACTGAAGAGCGTAACCGAGAGATTCGTAGTTTCTTGGGACTAGCTGGCTACTGTTGTGGGGACCCAGACGCTAATCATCTTCTTAATCATCTTTGGATTTAATTATCAATTAAGATAAACAGAGGTCTAAAAATTTTTCTTTAAAATGCGGAAGGTAATGGAATTTAACTAATATACATCTCAGTATAGAAGTACAATAATGTACAACAATTATTCAAACTAGTCTAAGGTTCACTACTAAATTTCAAGTATTAAACCAAGTCTACAATAAGTCCGGAATCACCACTCTAAACTCGTCTTCTCTCATCATCTTCTTGACCCCGATCCTGTCCCACCTGTTGTCATGCACACATACAAACAAGACAACAGCCGGATACTCCGGTGAGAATAAATCCCAGTATAAATAAGGTATACATGCAGTTAACTGAATTAACATAAAAGCATGAATTATATCTTATCACATGTAGCATAATCAAACAACATGTATCAATACCAGTCTGTAAATAAAACATGAATCGTAATCTACGAAACATAAATCAATACGGATCTGTAAGTCAAGTTCTAGTCTCGATATCTAAGACTCGACTCATCTCTTATTCTAATCTAGGGAGCCTGATCTAATTTATACTTTGGTATGCTGTATCGAATGTCTACAATAGACGTCGATCTACATCTAAGCTCATCGATACACCATAAGTCTAGAGTCTACGCGGTTCTGACAAAGACTCGGCGGTTCTGCCCTAGCTAGGCTAATCTGCCCTAGACCCAAACTCTGGCTCTGCTATAATTCAATAGACTAAACATATCAATCTGATAATCTGCAAATATCGATGCAATAAAGTAAAGTATGTGATTTTGGGAAACTCAAGTCAAACCTAACTCGAGTTGTGCAATCCCGAATCAACATTTATTTATACCTTTCTCTTCACGATCTGATGAAGACGAAGTCTCGTATATCAATCTGTCCATACCCAGTCTGGCAATGACAAGTCACATAAATACCATATCAGTATATAACTCAATTCAAGACCCGTTCTGATCAATACTCAAATCGGTATATAATCTGATCCATATCTGAACAAGGTACAATCTAATTCATATCAATGATATCACGATACAATCGACATCATTACTGAATCTGATCAATATCAATCAATACTGAATCTGATCAATATCAATCTACTGATGTTTCGACGGCATAACAATACAGTCACGATACCCTCGTCTATCTCAACATCACAGATATAATACCAGAATTCATAACCAGTATCAGTACAACTCATAATCGTAATATCGGTACACTTGAGATCAGTAATAACACAACTCTGATATCAAATCTCAATCAATATCTTTCGAAAATCATAACAATTGTATAAACAGTCTATTCTTTAATCTGACTTCAATTATACAATGTCTACTGTAGCAGAAACACTATATCTGATTCATATTCAATTCTGACAATATCATAATTTCAGAACATGTCTAAACGTAACAAAACTTACGTCCAGTTGTAGCCAGCGTTGATAGGAACTCGGTACTGAAATCGGATTCAAAATCGGATAGACGGATTTTGCTCGAACGAAACACTTTGCAGCTTTTCCCCTTGAATCCTCGGTTTTCTCCCTTTCTTCCTCTGAATCAATTTGTGTAATGTATATATATATATATACACACGTTGCACTCCAAGAGACCAAATGTCAATTTTTCGTGATGCATGCCACGCGCATATGCGCGCACAAAGCCGCGCATATGCGCCGATAGTTCTGCCCGGCTGCCTGTTGCATAAATCTTCTCGCGCATATGCGCGACGTTTCTCGCGCATGTGCGCGAGATGTTCTGTCTCGCATCTTCCCTTACTCACGCATATGCGCGCCTTCCGCCGCGCATGTGCGCCGAACCCTCTGGACGTTCCGCGCATATGCGCGCATTCAAGCCGCGCATGTGCGCCGATCATATTCTTCCCACCTAATGTGATTCCTTCTTTCGGCTCTCCCGATCTGATCCGTTCCGTCTATAATCATCTTTAAATAAATAAATAAATCATTTCAGATTAATCTCAGATTACAGTAACAAAATCTCGGGCCTTACATTTCTCCCCCTCTCAGATCGGAGTTCGTCCTCGAACTCGAAAGTAATCAATTCAGACATATCAGAAGAAATGTATATAGAGTTTAAATCAGAAACTCATCTCAATGAATCCATTCTGAAATCTTAATCTCATATCAGATTCTGTCTTTCAATTAATCTCTTTGCTATTCTGAAAATCTTACTGTGTTTTCAACAACATAATAATTTTCATTTTCTTCTGAATTAGTTTCATTTTTCTTGCTCTATCTCTGACTGTATCAGATCTTATCTCAGATATTTTGAGTCATTATCCTTATACGCAGGAAATCTGCAGTTCTCATTGTACAATGTCTTATCTGTGGCTATCTCAATACTCGTTTGATAGCTATCATCATACAGTAATTCATAAAGTGACAAGACATCAGGTCACTAGTGCTAGAATCCAGCACTACAGTTCCTGGATATCCTCCAGTATCTAGATAGTTCACTCCAACTATCCGCCAATCTATAAACCATAGATAAAATCATGCTATACATTCTGCCAAAAGCACAAAATCAAGCAAAATCACAATCTGATATACTCTACTTCGGCATTCTAGTTACTCTGACCACTTCTCTGACATCGATCTGTGTCATTTGGTCATGTTTGTACGTTATCTGATACAAACTAATAGATATAGATTGAACAATCTGTCAATCACAATCATATTACTTCACAATCTGGAAAGTATTACAGTGATCTCATTACGAAATTCCTCGAAGTATACTCCCCATGTCTAGTCAGAAATATACAAATTTTGTAATAAATCTTTTGATTTTTATCTTTCTGTCTTCATTTATTGGCAATTCAGACATTTCAGTACAAGTTCTGCCAACATTTCAGTACCAATTCTGTCACAACTGATTTAATCTGTCTATATCAAAACTATCTGTTCAAATTATCATATACTTTCTGTTACCTGAACGACTTTTGAATCCATTTCTGTGCGCTTCTGGCCCTATCTGTCATTTCCAATTCGAACTATTTGGTATAAACAATCAGTTAATAATATAAATTAAAGAAAAATACCTACCTGGTATTCGGTTCTGATCATCAATATCAAATTCTGTTGTACAATTCTGAAACATTTGACATTACAAGATAATCATTTTCATACAGTAAAAATCACATATCTGTCACCCTGATTGATGCTCTGCTCTGATTATCGAATTTAAGTTCTGAATACTCTGGTTAAATCTCTGACTGCCGTAATTCTCGAATTCAGCTCTGATTTGGTTAGAATAATCTGTATCAAATACTGACTCAAAATAACGGTACTATCAAATCAGATTCACAATATCAATAGTCTATATTGATCTAGTGAGTTCAGTAACTCATAAAATTGCAATTTCTGACAATACTGTCAATTCTGACTATTCAATCACGTCTTCATGTCGTGCTGATCAACTGCTATATATCATCTGTAAATATAATATGCCCCCAAACAATATAAGCTATCTCAAATATTGTTTTAGAACAATAACAATACTCAAGCAGATACAAAACAACAATCGTAAAAGATAATCTGCCAACTTAGATCAAAACTAAATTCCTGACAATTCTGACATTCTGAAATTTCTGATATTTCTGATCTTTCTGATATCGGTATCATTCTCAGTCACTGATCATGATCTCAACTGTGTCAAATCAATCAGTATACTAACTTCAGATATCACATACTATGAATACAATCTGTTTCAAGCAAGATTCTTATCTGAATAATTTCTGTATACAATAATCACAGTTCTCAGAATATTCAATACAATCTTCAGATATTCGATTCAATCAATCAGATGCTGCAATTATATCACAATATCATAGATACAACAAGCATGAAATCATCAGAATATCTCTGAACATACTGAAACATGCCAGAGAGAAACACTAAATCAGATGTAACTCCTGGTCGGTACTCTCCCACTGATCTTTCAATTCTTTCAACTTACTCTGTGTCATTCTGTACATTCAATATCATTCTGTACTGAATTCTAATAAAACAAACAATACCTGATATCAATTCAATTCTGAAATCTATTTTTCTGATATAAAGCAAATCTGAAATCTTATATGGGCAAACATCAGCCAACTCGTACATCATTGCCAAATCTGCCAATGCTAGACTCGATTTCAGTATGTCTACTCAATACATAAGGATGCCATCTGCTCCTTTCTGTAACAATCGAGTCCCTAGACAACACAAATATCAAAGGAATTCTGAATCTAGAATCCTTACCGTGAAGTCTCTACTCATCAGCCATATCTGGTCTGAATCTTATATTCTCCTAAAAGAAATCTATAATAGTTCTGTACTTGTTCAGCATATTAATGTCAATAATGCAATCAAATCAGAAAACACAAGTACATCATAATTTAACTCGATCTCATTCTCATCTTACTGTAGTATACAATATATCACAGAAATCTCTGATATCAATTTTTCTTTCCCAGAAGGTACAAAAATTAATACTACAGCAATACAAACCCAATAGGTACCGTATATATCAATGCAACTCAGTCAAAGACAATCGCAAGAAATGCATTAATATATATCAATACATATGCAATATAATCATAAAAGAACAGTATCTGCCACTATATCATCAAGTGCCTCTTGGGTCTGTTCCTCGGTCACTACCACCAGATGGTCCAGCTCCCTGAAATCTGCGGGAATCTCTCTGGGGACAAACTCTAGCAAAGTGTCCCGGCTGTCGGCAGATACGACAACTACCAGTCACTCCCTGGCATTGCTCTGTGGTATGTCTCCATCCACAAATCATGTAATACACTCCAGTATAACTTGGGCTGGAACCACTGGAGCTAGTTGAACCGCTCAGTCCACTTCTTAACTTCTTGAATGGTTTCTTTCGAGCTTTCAGCAAATCTTGCTTTCCACTCGTGCTGCCGCGATCAAATCGGAGAGGGGATTGCTGTGTCTGGGATTGCATTGCACACACCCTTTTTAGTTGTCTAATCAGACTCGCCTCCGCTCTCTTCGCTTTACTCAAGGCATCAGCAAAATGATAAGGTCGCTGCATATTCATCAATGCAACTATCTCCGAGTTCAATCCTCTGATGAACTGATCCGTTACAGCTTCATCATTTCCAATTACATGAGGAGCAAAACGCAGTAGAGTAGAGAATTTCGCAACATATTTTTCAATATTCAGTTGGCCTTGTCTCAAATTCTCAAACTCTGCTTTCTTGTCCTCCCGGTACGAAGCTGAGAAAAATCTTCGATAAAATTCAGTTCTGAATATTTCCCACGAAATCACTGTACCTCTCTGTTCTAGCATTCTTTTACTTATAATCCACCAACTCCTGGCAGTCTCTCGTAACTGGTGGAATATCAGTTTAATTCTCTGCTCATCTGAATAATTAAGTAAATCAAACAGTATTTCTATGTCATCAAACCAGTTCTCACAATCTTCAGACGTCTCGACACCACTCAGAATCGGCGGCTGAAATAACTGAAATTCTCCCAACTGTATTTCCATCTGAGTTTCTGATATATCTATCGGTTCAGTCGAAGTACTACTCCTTTCTGGAATTCTCCGTGGAGGTATATCTGCTTATCAAAACATTAGTACTCAAATACTACAAATCTGTTCCAATCTTTCTCTGATCATCTTACTGCTGATCATGAATCAAATCTGATTCATACTCAATAATACATATTACCAATTCAAATCAGATAATTAGATAACATGTATTTTAAAGCAGTAAAACATAATGTCATGCTAGCACACACACAATGTAAGTCAACATTAAAATAAATCTCATGCTAGAAATCACATGCAAGGAAAGAAAACTCACTCTACCCCGCTCATTCTCTTCTATCTCAGTCTAAAGGATCTATCGATCTGATACCACCTGTTGTGGGGACCCGGACACTAATCATCTTCTTAATCATCTTTGGGATTTAATTATCAATTAAGATAAACAGGGTCTAAAAATTTTTCTTTAAAATGCGGAAGGTAATGGAATTTAACTAATATATATCTCAGTATAGAAGTACAATAATGTACAACAATTATTCAAACTAGTCTAAGGTTCACTACTAAATTTCAAGTATTAAACCAAGTCTACAATAAGTCTGGAATCACCACTCTAAACTCGTCTTCTCTCATCATCTTCTTGACCCCGATCCTGTCCCACCTGTTGTCATGCACACATACAAACAAGACAACAGCCGGATACTCCGGTGAGAATAAATCCCAGTATAAATAATGTATACATGCAGTTAACTGAATTAACATAAAAGCATGAATTATATCTTATCACATGTAGCATAATCAAACAACATGTATCAATACCAGTCTGTAAATAAAACATGAATCGTAATCTACGAAACATAAATCAATACGGATCTGTAAGTCAAGTTCTAGTCTCGATATCTAAGACTCGACTCATCTCTTATTCTAATCTAGGGAGCCTGATCTAATTTAGACTTTCGTATGCTGTATCGAATGTCTACAATAGACGTCGATCTACATCTAAGCTCATCGATACACCATAAGTCTAGAGTCTACGCGGTTCTGACAAAGACTCGGCGGTTCTGCCCTAGCTAGGCTGATCTTCCCTAGACCCAAACTCTGGCTCTGCTATAATTCAATAGACTAAATATATCAATATGATAATCTGCAAATATCAATGCAATATAGTAAAATATGTGATTTTGGGAAACTCAAGTCAAACCTAACTCGAGTTGTGCAATCCCGAATCAACATTTATTTATACCTTTCTCTTCACGATCTTATGAAGACGAAGTCTCGTATATCAATCTGTCCATACCCATTCTGGCAATGACAAGTCACATAAATACCATATCAGTATATAACTCAATTCAAGACCCGTTCTGATCAATACTCAAATCGGTATATAATCTGATCCATATCTGAACAAGGTACAATCTAATTCATATCAATGATATCACGATACAATCGACATCATTACTGAATCTGATCAATATCAATCAATACTGAATCTGATCAATATCAATCTACTGATGTTTCGACGGCATAACAATACAGTCACGATACCCTCGTCTATCTCAACATCACAGATATAATACCAGAATTCATAACCAGTATCAGTACAACTCATAATCGTAATATCGGTACACTTGAGATCAGTAATAACACAACTCTGATATCAAATCTCAATCAATATCTTTCGAAAATCATAACAATTGTATAAACAGTCCATTCTTTAATCTGACTTCAATTATACAATGTCTACTGTAGCAGAAACACTATATCTGATTCATATTCAATTCTGACAATATCATAATTTTAGAACATGTCTAAACGTAACAAAACTTACGTCCAGTTGTAGCCTGCGTTGATAGGAACTCGGTACTGAAGTCGGATTCAAAATCGGATAGACGGATTTTGCTCGAACGAAACACTTTGCAGCTTTTCCCCTTGAATCCTCGGTTTTTTCCCTTTCTTCCTCTGAATCAATTTGTGTAATGTATATATATATATACACACACGTTGCACTCCAAGAGACCAAATGTCAATTTTTCGTGATGCATGCCGCGCGCATATGCGCGCACAAAGCCGCGCATATGCGCCGGTAGTTCTGCCCGGCTGCCTGTTGCATAAATCTTCTCGCGCATATGCGCGACGTTTCTCGCGCATATGCGCGAGATGTTCTGTCTCGCATCTTCCCTTACTCGCGCATATGCGCGCCTTCCGCCACGCATGTGCGCCGAACCCTTTGGACGTTCCACGCATATGCGCGCATTCAAGCCGCGCATGTTCTTCCCACCTAATGTGATTCCTTCTTTCGGCTCTCCCGATCTGATCCGTTCCGTCATAATCATCTTTAAATAAATAAATAAATCATTTCAGATTAATCTCAGATTACAGTAACAAAATCTCGGGCCTTACAACTATCGAATGTTCATTCAGGGATTCTCATCTATTGCGGCACCCATGACTGCCTTGACAAAGAAGAATGCAAAGTTTTTATGGGGATCCGATTGTCAAGACAGTTGAAATTTCACGATAAAAACTACCCCACTCATGATCTTGAGCTAGCATCGGTAGTTTTTGCATTGAAGATTTGGAGACATTACTTTTATGGAGAGAAGTGCAAGATTTTCATCGACCATAAAAGTTTGAAATACTTCTTCACCCAAAAAGAATTGAATATGAGGAAAAAATTATTATTCAGCACGACATTCCATCCTCAAACCGATGGTCAGTCAGAGAGAGTTATTCAAATTTTGGAGGATCTAATTCGAGCTTGTGTTATTGATTTTCAAGGAAGTTGGAACCAAAATTACCTCTAGTGGAGTTTACCTATAATAATAGCTATCATTCATCAACAGGAATGGCTCCTTTTGAGGAACTTTATGGAAGGAAATTTAGATCACATATTCATTGGTACGAGGTTGGCGAAAGAAGGGAAATTGGTCCTGACTTGATCGAAGAAACAACCGAGCTACTAGTCAAATTTTGAGATAGAATGAAGAAGGCACAAAGCCGACAGAAAATTTATGTCAACAAGAGACATAGAGAGATAGAGTTTGCAGTGGGAGACCATGTATTTGTGAAAATAGCACCTATGAAGGGTGGTATGCAATTTGGCAAGAAAGGCAAACTTAGTCCAAGATTCATAGGCCCGTTTGAGATTTTGGAGAGGATTGGAACACTAGCCTATAGAGTGGCATTGTCACCAATGCTATCTGGAGTACACAATGTGTTTCATATTTCGATGCTACGAAAGTACATGTCGAACCCTTCACATGTACTAAATCATGAACCTCTGCAATTGACTCCAAATATGACTTATGAGGAAAGGCCTATACAAATCTTGGGTAGGCAAGAAAGAAGACTCTGAAACAAAGTCATTCCAATGGTCAAGGTCAAGTGGCTGAATCACTCGGAAGAATAAGCTACTTGGGAAACCGAGAGGGACTTGAGGAGTCGCTATCCAGAGTTATTTGATAAGTTCTAATTTCGAGGAAAAAATTTTATATAAGGGGGGAGGAATTGTAAGGTCCAAAATTAAAATGACGTAATCTAACTGCATACAAATCTAGGGAAAATCAATAATAGATAATTAATTGATTTTAATTGTTAAATTAATTATATGTGATATGTTTATATGAATTTATAGTAGTCTCCTAATTGAATGCATTAAAATATATTTTTAAAGGCTATCCGAGTTGCGATCGAGGAACGGAGACCGATGGTTGAAAAATAGAACATGTTTTTGTTAAATAATTATTTTTGATTATTGAAAATAATGTTGATTCTTTTTATTATTTTTGAAAATAGAGAGTTTTGAGGTGATTTCATACTTCAAGGCATAAATTTTATCAGTATTCGATTTTCATCAAAAATACAAACGTTTTGATAACCCGGCTAATAATTTCACAAACTTTCCTAAACGAAATAATTTTTAAAAGCACTAAAGGGTTTATTGGGCCTAACTAACCATGTTAATGGGCTTAATATATTATTAGTGTTGATTAAATATTTAAAGTACAAACTCACCCCATAAATCACATAACACACGCCCCTCACCTCTATCAATACAAGACTCTTTCTCTCCTCAATCACACGGCACGCACAAAGTTTTGCAAGGAGAAAAACTTCGGCTATTGCTAGGAAATTCACCCAAGGTCTTCTCGTCACCGTTCTTCGCATCGTCAACGGAATTCGTGAGTTAAATACGCAAAGGCACGCTATATTCTTTCATTTATTCATCATCACACCATAATATGCATATAAATATGATTTGCATGAAAAAAAAACATGTTCCCTTCTATGATTTTCGTTTTTAGCAAAACATGGGTTTGAAAATGTGTTTTTATCCAAAACATGATTTAAATTTTCATGAAGGGGCTCCCATGTTATAGGATTAAAAAGAGCACGTTTTTGCACGATTTAAAGAGTCCTAGGATGAACAAATTAAGCTGCACACGAAGAACAACAAGCAGGAACCGAAACCGAACATTTTTTAATCAAGCTTCGGGTTAAGGGTTAACCATGGTGCATGGCTCGGCTTGGATCCAACAAGGGCTGGGCTGGGCTGAGTCATGGTTGGGTCAGGAGAGGAGTCCTAGCAACACTAGGACTCGAGCACGGTGGCTGGGAATGAGTCCTAGCAGGCTAAGACTCTTCCCGAGCCAAGGCGCGAAGGCGTGCTAGTGTGCGCTTGGGACTTGTGGCTCGGCCAGGGGGTCAGGGCTGGGCTACGCTAGGTCTCTAGGGTCCTGATAGGGTGCACAAGTGTCTGGTGCAGGGGCTGGCTCGGTGGTTAGAGTCCTAGGCGAGTTCGAAGAGTCCTAGTGAATGGAGGAGTCTCGGCCGTCGCTTGCTGCTGAAGTGGGAGGCTTCGGTTGGGCTAGGTTCAAGTGCTAAGGGTCCAGTGGTTTCATGAGGGTCCAAGGGAAGTCTGGTCCGAAGATGGCTCGGGCTGGTTCGGGCATGGCTCGATGAAAACGCAAGAGGGTTCGAGTTTTAGCTTGGGTGGTTTGAACTTAGGGTTTTCAATGGCTAGGGTTTGAAACATGGTTCAAAGGGGGTCGAATCATGGTTCACGAGGGCTAATTAAATATAAAAGGTCTATGTTTTAAATTTGAGAATTTTATTTTAAAGTTCGAATTAATTCGGGATTAAAACGCATTAATAAGTTATAATTAAAGAATAAATAAAAAAACCATTGATTTAAGCTAAATAAAAATATGAGAAAATTAATGTAAACTTAAATAATTATTTGGATAGTCTAGAGTCAATAGAAATAAGAAAAAAAGTCAAAATCGTGAAATTCTACGTCTAAAGATAAAACGATAGTTATACACCTAAAAAATAGTAAACGTCATGGCAGTGTCCTGAATGCTGTTTTATATGTTAATATGATTATTTTAAATGTTTATGAATTTTTATGATGAAACGTTAACGTTAAAAGATATGTTGCATGCTAGGTTTAAAAGAAAAATGATATTTATATATATGGATTTTATAAAGTGATGAGAATATGAAATGTTGAAGGATGTGAAGTAATTGTGACTAATACGAATACGATGATATGTTAATACATAAGGTCAAGGCTCAGTTGAGGGGTGAGAGTGTCGTTGATGTCCCCGTCGGCCAGTACTGTGGTTATATGTAGATGGATCTATCGCCCTAATAAGAATACGAAAGTCACAATTAACGATATGAATTCAAAGAAAAAGAAATACGTATATATATATGATGAATATGAATATGTTTATGATGATATGAATATGAATATGTTTATATGGAAAATGTTAAGTTTATGCATGATTATGAAAATGTTATTTTGCGTATGTGATTGTATACATATTATTTTTTTTCAAGATTATGGTCTGTTGAGTCTTTACACTCACTAGTTGTGATCGATGCAGGTGAATATGATAATAATGATAATGGAGGTCTTGATGGTTGATCTGACTGGACTGAAGGTTCACATAACCCGAAGACCAACGCTTGTCTTTTCCGCACTTATGTTTATGATTTATGATTAAATATTTTTACGACTTTGATTATGTTTTTGAGTGGTTTTTGAGAGGTTGTTAGTTTTAGCAATATTGTTGAGTTAGGATTTGAAAATGTTTGACGATTTTATGTTCTTAAACTATTTCCTTGATTTCATATATAGTTGGTGGTTTTATTTTTAAATGGTGCAAGGTTATTTTTAAAAGTATATATATATGTATAGTATTTTCGGCCGAGATTATTGGGTAAAAAAAATTTCTTGTACTTTTTAAGAAAACGAGTAGTGGACGTTTCAGTTTCCTTAGTTGCACATAACATTTCAATATTTCTACTCGAAGATACATCACATCGCTATCGAATTTATATGCAACTTTTGATATGCCAATGGTTGTATATTCGATCGAGATATATGAGTTGGGGACCGTACTACACACTAATCATAACTTAATATTTTTGCAGACACTATCAGTGATACCTAGGAGATCATGGGACGATGCTACTAGACGCTCTTACCATGATTAAATGAGTGCAATCAGAAATGAATTCTGACATTCTTGATCACCAAATAAGAATAAATATTATTTTGAATACTATGAAGATCTGAACCCACGACTAGCTGTATCTCTGACCCATTGAGGGTCACATAAGTATCGGACTTTGTGTTCTCGTTGAGAAATTCAAAGTCCAAGTAGTTGAATTTGGCGAATGTAGTTGGATGGAGATCAAAAAAATGCTTATAAAAAATTTTATAAGTTGATTACATAAGATGGAAGAAGTGGAAGTTAGATTAACTGATAATCGAAGAATGAAAGTGAAACTGCTTGTTTTGGTGAATGAGTTCACAAACTGATAGCTGTCAAATATAGATAGTAAAAATTTTGATTTTCAAAATTTTCGAATGACTATCATTATATAAACAAGATTTGTATTATTGGCATATCGGCGCTGTCAGATCCTTGATCTATGTTATAATGAGTTCAAATTTATTTATTTAGTGAATTTGAAATTTATTAATTAAATAGTATTACTAATAGTAGTGTCTACCAATCATAAAATATTCCAAAGAGATCTAGAATTAATTAATTAACAAGTTAATTAAAAAATTTAAATAATGGTTATTTAATTTTAACTAATGTGTGTCTGTATATATTATTTGTACATGTGTAGATATATAAATATTGTCCCTGCTTGGTAGAGCGATCGAACCGTGATGTTTGAGCTGCTGTGCGGTTTAAAATATTTGAGTTGCACCATTACCAATATCTATAGCTTTTGGTAAAGCGGCAAGCGCTCGGTCCTACAATTGGTATCAGAGCCAAGTTCACGGGTTCGATTCCCATTGATTTCAAGGAGTGCAATTATTGAGATGGAGATTGTTGGGTGCAATAATTGTCCCCGCTTGGTAGAGCGATCGAACCGTAGTGCTTGAGCTGCTGTGCGGTTTAAAAGATTTGAGTTGCACCATTATCACTAGCTATAGCTTTTGGTAAGGCAGCAAGCACTCGGTCATACACTTTATTTATATATATATATATATATATATATTATATTATATTAATCAACTTTTGATAATACATGATATATTTATTTTACGTACATATCTTTTTTTGATAATACATTATATGTTTATTTTACATACATATCTTTATATATCCATATAAAGATATGTGTGTAAAATAAATATATAAAGATATGTATGTAAAATAAATCATGTATTATCAAAAGTTGATTAATACATTATATAATATAAGATGAGAATTTTTATTTAATAAAAATAAAAAATCCTGATGGAAATATTTAGGGATCCTGGTGGGAGAGAGAATACTGATTGATCAATAATCAACCTCTATAAATATTTAATTGAGAGTCATATGAAATAAGAGTACGTTTGTTCACTTAAATGCTATCCCCTCCACTAAATCAACTCTCGGCCACTTTAAGAAAATTAGGAGAAAATTTTCGGCCAAGCACCTCAACCACCGCCTCGACCCCCCGGCATTATACCGACTCCGATCGTTGACCCAATTTGACGTTAAAGCCGGAGATGAGTTCTAAAAAAGATACAAGAAAAATCTTCTCCGCTGATAATAGATTGATTTAAAGTCCAGCGTAATTTACACGAAAATAACATTCTAAAATACCTTATAAATGTTAAAATTCATACTACGTCCAAGGAAAATTTTGAACGTCGAAACCCATAATTTTAAACTTTCGCTATACCGTAGATGCGAGAAAACGCTAACATAAGTTGGAAAATTAATCAATCGAGTAAAATTGAAATTCTTTTTGGGACACGGATCTATAATCACTTTCTTAAATTACAACATAAAAATATTGTATTCTTCCACCACCAACAGCAGCGGCAAAAAGAAGATAAATATCTTTCTTATCTCTACACATATACAAACGTCACCAAGACAAAAGTATACACGAGCAACTTTTAAAATATGAGTATTCTTCAAGACTTTCAATGTAAACTTGCACCGAAAGTTCAAGCCACTCTAGCAGTTAATCCCACACTCCTCAACATCAGGACCAGTGACTCGAGTGGTGAACGGATCGATTCGAACCCATAGCAACGAAAAGATTGAAGCAAGAAGAATAGACCATACCACAACGATCGTGGGTGTACGGTTCTGACGACCCATGAGACCTTTAAGGAAAGGATACAGATGAACAATCACCCAGAAGGCAAAGAATAGTTTCCCGAAGAGTGGCCCACACGATTGGTACCCACTGTTGATTGCGTAAGAAATCCCAGCAACAACGCCCACCAAGTTAATAATGAGGAGAGTTGTGGGGGGGATTAGAAGAGTTGTCCATTTGAACATGTAAAGCTCTGCATAATCCCCGTCTTCATCTGAGGCCTTGGACGTGACGGTGAAGTTGGTGTCGATTCCAGCAAGTACTTTGAGCAAACCTTGAAAAACAGCAAAGAGGTGAGCCGAGACACCTCCAATGACCCAAAACTGCTCGTTCCTCCACCATTCGTCAATTCCAACACCACTCCACCGCATCTCGAGTATACCCGTTGCAAAAATGGAGAGAAAGAGGGACAAAAACCAGATACTGGCAATGTTACTAATCTGCAAGGAGGAGCAGGTGAATTTTCTTGAAAGCTGAGTACGCAGTTAAGAGTATAACAGCATGTTGGTTCTGTAATTGATTAAAGTATGAACTGTATAATCCAGATGACAATTAGATGACACATTAAATTTTAAATTCAGGCAGGGACATGAATTCGGAGAGGAAAACTAACCTGAGGGATTATGAATTTGCCAGTAAGCAAGCAGACAGCTGGCAACGTACAATATAGTACAAGGGGAATCGACGTGATTGGGTAAATTGTAGTGTTGACATAAGCAAACCTTTCTAACCATTTCAATCTTCCTTTATAGCCATACCATATAGGACAATGTCTGCTAAACAAAATCTCCACGGAACCCAAGGCCCATCGAAGCACTTGGTTCAGACGATCAGAGAGATTAATTGGAGCTGATCCTTTAAATGCTGGTCTTGGAGGCATACAGTAAATAGATCGCCAGCCACGAGCGTGCATCTTAAATCCTGTAAGAATATCTTCTGTGACTGAACCATAAATCCATCCAATCTGAAAATGGAATCAGGAAAAATGAGTCTTCTAACATTATCGCATGGATTACATGCTAATCAGAACTTTTAGGGAAAATCAAAAAAGAAAAAAATAAATAATAAGAAAAAACAAAACACTTGTACGATTACATATCAGTTTATATTTGATTGGAAGTTGGAACCTTGTCTGAGTTATAAAAAATATATGGAATTTCATGTGTGTTCCAACTAACCTCACTTCCCCATTCTGTCTTATCTTCATAACCACAACTAATAACATGGATGGCTTCTTTTAGAAGAGTCTCTGGTGTTGCAGACTGAGGAACACCACCATTCTCCATGAGGGTAGATGCAACAAAAACTGAAGACTGCCCAAATCTTTTCTCAAGGCTCATCTGGGACATGAGCAATGACTTCTCATCATCAAACCCAGCACCTGGAGCAATTTCCAGACCAAGAGATTTACGGAGGATGAAATATTAATCGTATGACTGGTTATGTATTGTGAAGGGTCAAAACATGAAATATCATTAGATACATATCATCTGTATCGGTACTCAGACACTAGTCAATATGGTGGAAACAGAGCAATCACAACCAGAATAATCAAACAGGATAAACAGCCGTGAAAATGGCTATTAGCATGCCTAATCAAGATTTCAAGTAACTAAAGTTACTGATTTTACAAGAAAGCATACCTTCAACACCCTCCTCTATATCATCCAAGCTGAAGATAGGAACTGTGGGATCAACATGCTTGCTAGATTTCTTTTTATCGGATCCCTTTTTACTTGATTTAGAAGTACTCTTACTTGACCGACCAAAACAAGAGGAGAATACTCCAGATTTCTTTTGTTTAGGTTTATGAGGAGGCTCATAACCATACAAAGCGGTTCTATTAAAGACACAACCAGTGCCCACATAAACAGGGCCTTGAACGCCATCCAGACCTCTCAAGTTGATCTGATCACCCAAAAACATGTTCATATTAGTGGTAGATGACCCCCCAAAAGGCAAAAAATTAAAAAGAATATTTGCAAGAAGGCTCCTTGAAATAACATCTATAACAATCCTCGGTGGTATCTAGTACCAAAGAGGGATAAACATTTATAGCAATGATGATGAACTCACATCAAAGAAGACAGTGTTGCGATTGGCATATCGATCACTCTTATCAATACCATCAAATCTCTGTGGAAATTGAACATAGCAAACATATTTTCCTAGATTTGGATCCATTAAAAAGCACATGGATTCTCGCAAGGCCTTGCTGTTGTTTATGTAGTGATCACAATCAAGATTCAACAAGAAAGGTCCATTGGTAAGAACTGCTGACACACGAACCTGCAATGATAATATTTGTTAAGTTAAATTTTTGCCGACAGGAAAAACATAGAAGGTCAAATATCTATTGCCCACTTACAAGTGCATTCATAGCTCCAGCTTTCTTATGATGCTGGAACCCTGGCCGCTTTTCACGAGAAACGTATACTAGACGGGGCAGCTCATTACCCTCACTGTCAAGACCTCCACTTTGGCCTAGGAAAACCTGCAATCAAGAAAATAGAGATGTTATATTTAAATTGCAATCAACAAAATTTATGAATGCTCTAACTATAGGACCAGTCCTACTTAATACAAATTTGTAATATGTAAGAAGTGTGTTGACAATATGACAACTGAAGTTACATACCCAGAGAACCAGGCTTTTTTACCTGGATCATTCCTGGATGATCTCTTGTATTATTTCCAGGCCATGGGGTACCATCTTGCATGATCCAACCTTCTTCAGGCACTTTTTGAGCCTTGGCAACTAGTCCATTAACACAATTTTGAACTCTTCATATTCTCTCTGTATAATACACGGAAGGAAAAAAACCTAAGAAACTTGATTGAATGCATAGGATATAAGCCTCTATAGAAGATATGTCATTCACCTTCATAGCCCTGCGATCTTTTACAAATGATGGCTGCACTTTATCTTTCAAGTAGTCAATCTTCTGAGCAAAGTACCATTCTGAAGCCCGTGGTTCAATACTGTACTTCTTACAGAAAGGAACCCATTTTCTTGCAAATTCTGATGTTTCAGATAGAGCTTCAAAAGTCAACATGGCAGAACCATCATCAGAGACGTAGCATGAGATCTTGTCCACTGGATAATCAACAGCAAGAATGGACAAGACAGTATTGGCTGTAACAAGAGGAGGCTCTTTTAAAGGGTCGACCGTACTGACAAATATGTCAACTGCAGCCAACTGTGATGGCTCTCCTTCACGGTCATATCTATACAAAGTTTTCAGAATCAGTGGCGAAAAGTAAGAACTAGTGATTCTTATAGGTGACCACCAAAAAAGAAAAAGAAAAACAAAACAAACCTAAGAGAAAACTATGGTTGGATAATATCAGAAAAGAAGAGAAGAAAAGAAAAGACAATAGAGAAACCAACAGATGATACATAATTTGGAAGTTAAACAAAGGTAACATGAAAACCTTAACTGCATAGAGATATATATAGAAGTGGAGATATGAAAATATTTCTCACCTAAGAGCAAGTCTATCCAGATACGTCTCGCGGTTTATTGGAAGCCATTTTGGGAACTGATCCAGAATCCAGGATAGAGCAAACCAAATTTCACAGATTACTGATATTAACCACAAAGCAAATGCATTCGGCACAGGATTGGTTACTCGATAGTGCAAGAAAATGCATAAAATTATAAGCCGCAATACTATAACCATCCTATAAGGATTTATTCTCGATGATGGGATAGAAACCTTCCTTGATAGAGGCTGCCGGGCTTCATCATTTCTACAACAAGAAGAGTGTTAACAGATAAAAAACATAATTTGAAGATTTTTCAAGCCAAAAGAGAACAAAATCACCTATGGATCTGAAACAATTTATATTACAGTTCATTAGTCCATGCTCAATTTCATCGTATGCAAATAAACTTTAAATCGAGTAGGAACTCACAGTAGAGAATCATCCACAAGAATATCCGTACTCGCGTCAATATCTCCACCTCTTTCAGAAGGAGGATGGCTAGTTGTCATTGGAACAACAGGTTTCTCCTGCTTCATCTTCCAGCCATCGACTCTTTCTTTCCAGGCAACATTACCTAGGCCTGGTGATCCAAATTCCCTCACTGGATCCACAATTCTAGCTGTAAACAGAAGAAGCACATACCAAACACTGCCTAACATAAATTCAAAGAGAACAAAAATCAAATATCAGATTGATAAAAATCAGTTGTAAGGAAGCAGTCGAATACGTTTCCCAACACCACTAGGTATTGGAGATGCCATCGAAACACGTCCAGGTGATGCTGCTGAGAGTTCTCCAGATACCTATATGCCATAGAGGATTGAAAAGCTTAAGCGTCATAAAGATGCCCATAATGGAAAGCAAGTAGAAAATTAAAAACTAAATCACAAAAACTTACATCTGTTCCATGTGTAAGAAAATGAATGCGGTTGTGAGGGACCTCCTTGTCATATTTTGGTATTCCAATATCTTCCCCTCGGCCATAATTTGTATGCCAGCTCAACATGCGCTCTGAAATCTTCCGCTTCTCATTTTTACCATCAGAGTAATGGACATCATTGTCAATATCATCAACAACGGTATCCTCCTCTCCATCCCCACTAATTGCAGGACTTCCTGTGCACAATGATTATCGAAAATTCTTCTTCAAACATCAGATGAGAGTTGTAAATATCAAAATCCATTGTCAGGTACATCATTTGAAAACTAGTATAGAAGTTGAAAAATTAGAGTTGAAGGATAGATCAAACACGGGGAAAGAAAAGCCCAACTAAAAACTTAATATATCACAAAAATATCATGTGTATGTTGGTATTATCAATTTGTCTGACCAAGTTTCCACTCCTGATAAATGCTCTTCTGGATCAAGTAACAGCTTGCTTTTCAATAGCAATCAACCTAATGGATTTGGATGTAGCAATAATCAAAATATTTAAATCCTTGAAATAAAATTACATTAAAAAAATTGGAAATTTCCTCCCCAACACGGCAACTGAATTTACTGTCTATAATATACTAATTTCCATTGACAATCAATGGTATGACAGTACAATACAGAAGAAACACCGCAGATATGGATAACAATCCAGAAGATGATCTATAATTTGATACACAATATGGATTGTCAAATTCTAGAAGAACTTTAATGGGGGCATAAGTTGTAACTATACCTTTATGCCTCTTGTATCTGGTTTTGCACTGAGGGCAAGACTGATTCCCATCTTTTCGCTCATACTCGTAGCATGGCCTACACACAGGAAATGCACAGACATTGCAAGCAACAAATGGCTCCCCAGCAGCAATCAAGCCCACATTATCGCCACAGATCTGACAAACCTGGCTCCCAGTGTTCTTCAAGCTCTTTCCCTACAAATTAAAATCACAGTTCATTATGAGGCTATAATGCTCCAAAGGTTTAGTTCAATCAAAAGAACATATGAAAGCTGAACCAAACCCCAAAAAAAAAAAAAACACGCATAGCTTACTTCAATAAACAAGCCACGATGACGTTACTGATGAATCACGGCACAGATTAAGCTACCAATAGTTAAATCATCAAGGTATTATAAAGATTCTTCATTAACACCAAGAATGATAACAACCAAACAGTTTTTACTCACCTTAGTATCAACTTCAGGTTCCATTTTCACTTAGCTTGTCTACAGCAATCTATTCTGGATCAGCAAGCTATAAGCTTAACTGATCTTCGGAAATGCTCAGTTCCTTATATTGATCCCCTCTAAGAAAATCTGCAAAAATGTGACTCTTGTCACACTCATTCACGGAACATGAAATTAAACTCTAAATTATTTTTCCTCCATTGACATATCAAATCTAGTTATATTTGCAAGAAAGCCAAACAAATAAGAACAATTTCTTTTAGAAAATTAAAATGTAAAGTCCAAAACCAATCTACGTAAACCAAATGCAAATGAAATAAATTACATAATTGTTTTAATTAAATAATTTTAAATGCTTACTTGATGCATATTATATAATTAAAGGTATGATTGCATGATTAAATTATTATATGGCATGATTTCATGAAATTGAAAGATTTTACCCGAATATTCGATAATAGGCTAGGGAAAAGAGGCCGGAGACGACCAAGACAAAATAAATATTTTCAAAGCTTATTAATATGATTAAAAATGATTAAATTTTTCTAAAAATGATAGAATTAAAATTATTTTACGAGACGAGCACGATTTTACTGGGGAAGCCCGTTTTGGGCAAACGAGAAACTTTTAAAATATCAAATGCATTATTTTTAAAAACTAATTTTTATAAACTTTTATTTTTCAAATAAATAGGTGTTATGGGACCTAATTTAGCTAGAATGAGTAGGTCCAATTACTCATAAACTTAAAAGCCCAAAACCCAAGCTCATTATCATGCATATTAAATTTATAAAAAAATACAAACCTATGTCCTTTGAGACATCATTCAGCCTATTTTCACACACTAAAATTCGAAAATACCAAGGAGGAAAAACAAGGAGTCCTTGTCGCCCGTTCATTCTTCCTCGCACCCACGCCGACGATCAAATATTCGAGTGTTTTAAAACGCAAAGACACGTTTTCTAAACCCTTTTACGCATTATTCAAACCATAATATCCATGTTTTGATTATTTTTGCATGAAAATTATTTATGCTTGATTGATTTTACGATGGAACGAATATTTTAAAGGTTTTGACGATTTTGCGCATGTTATATAAACGTTATGATTTCCAAGGGATGGGCTGCCAACTTGGGACGTTTTATGGATAGAACAAGGACGATTTAAGGTGGAAACGAGGCTGGAAATCGAGCTTGGCTCGGCTTGGGGCTGGTGCGTCGCGTGGCTCGGCTAGGTGGCTGGGCCGGATGTTGTCAAGGGTTGGGAAGAGTCCTAACAGGGCCAGGACTCGAGTTCATAGGCTGGAGAAGAGTCCACGCGAATTAAGACTCCTCCCCCATACACTCGCAAGGTGGCTGCTGCCAAGGGGAGGTTCGTGGCTTGGTTGGGTAGGTCTACGCTGGTACAGTAGGGTCTAGGGAGGTTGGTCTGTGGTCAGGGTTCGGGCTGGTGCGGCTTGGTCCAAGGCGGCTCAACCAAAGCTAGAGGGAAGCTCGCGCGGCTCTGGTTCTTGTGCACAGGAACTGCGTTCGCGGGTTGGGGGGCTCGTGCGTGATCCAGGAGGGTTCGGTAGGGTCCCTAGGTGGGCTGATCAGGCGATGGCTCGAGGTGGCTCGACCAAGGTCCAAGAAAATTTAGGGTTGGCTCGGTTCGGAACATGCATGGTTTGAATTATGGCTAGGAAGAAGGAAAGGGGTCGAACCATGGTCCACGGGGGTCGAATCATGGTTCACGAGGGTTGTTTAGGCATAAAAAATCTATGTTTAAAATTTGAAAAGAAAATATTAAAGTTTGAATTAATTCGGGTATTTAACGATTCACGAATTAGTAATTAAGAAATTAAAACGAAATCCTCGAATTTACGCTAAATGAAAATATTAAAAATTAAATCTAAGCTTAAATAATTATTTGGGGAGGTCAAGAATCAATAAAAGTAAGAAAAAGTCAAAATCGAGAAATTTTACGTCTAGGGGCAAGACGATCATTTTACACCTGGCAGTACGAAAAAGGTTGACAACATACCAAAGGGTCATAACGCATGTTAGATGATATATTATGATGATTTTGATGAAAATATGATATTTTATGATTTATTGTAAAGCTGTAAAAATTTTACTGTAAAAATATTATTTTTGGAAAGTCATGTTATTTTATGAAAAAAAGGATAAAAGAAAAATATTTTGAAGGATGTGAATTGACTGTGACAAAGAGGATAGATGATATGTGGGGGATTCGTTTTAAGAATGTACGGTGAACTTACAATTTAATGGAAATATCATGAGTGAAAAGTCCCCCAGAAGGAGCCCGTTTAAGGGACAAAGCCCCAGAGGGAGCCTGACGATCGTATTTCTATATTTTTATGTCGGTGCCTAGTGCCCACCCCCATGCGCAATGGTGAGCTAAGACTGATCAGTCGACCAGTGGATAAAAAATTAGTCACTTTCAAGGATCAAACTTCACCCAAAATGATAAATGATGCAAAGCTTTACAGTTTCATGATTTTACGATATATGATTTATTTATACTTAAAATTATTTAAATAAAAATATAATTTTAATGCATGTATATGTATTACTTGTTACGCATGTTTAGAACGTGCTGAATGATGCAGGTGATGATGATATTGAGGTAGGCGTTGACGCTTGAGTAGATCGAGTACGACAGTACACTCCCGATGAACTTTATTTTCCGCATCAGCTTGTTAGTTAAAAGTTCTAAAGGATTTTTGTTATGGATTTTATTAGAGATTTTATGCTTTATTTCAAAGTTAGTTTTGATCATGTCAAAGTTAGAAGTTGAAATTTTGGTAATTGACGATATTTAGGGATTTTATGTACTTAAGATTTAAATTGTTAAATTATTTTGAGTTACGGAAAATGTTAAGTTATTTTAAGTGATTGGTTTTCGAATAATGGAGATAAAAAAAATTTAGTGGAACTTTAAAGTAAAAAGTGAGGTTAGTTTTATAAAATTAAATCAACCTGCCGACAATCAATTATAACACAAAATAAGAGCGACTCATGCATATGATATAAGGCGAATGGATACAATTTTAAACTGTATCGACACCCTCAAAAATAAAAATAAAAATAAAAGAAAATGAGGACTTTAAAATCTTTAGTTATACTGAAGTAAGCCAGTGGTCGACCTCGATTGGATTAGGCCCAAAAACTCTGTAAAACCTCAAACAACATTGTTTCCAATTTTACAAACGCAACTCAAGATCACGCAAAAATTTAATGCATTTCTAAATCTATTTCAATCTCTGTCAACAAGATATCTTCGCGATCAACTGAATTTCATCAAACAACGAATAAGTAATCCAACAGATCCAAAAATCGACTCAAAGCATTACTGAAAATGAGTAAGGAAATAGATGGAGTGAGAGAAATACTAGCCGTCGGTATCTCAATTCCGTATAATCCCACAAATCACTTCCAATTTCAACACAACAAACCGCAAACACAAAAATTTAAACCCTACGAGAATGCGCTAGTACTCACCTCACGATCCAAATCAGGTTCAATCTCCGGGAGTAAAACAACTTCGCAATCAACCAAATTTCATCAACAGTCGACTAATCATCCCGCAGATCTACAAATTTGAGCTGAAATGAGAGAGGGGCAAGGAAGAACAACTGGCTAAGGACTGCTACCGAAGTTGCATCTCTCTCTACACAGATGAAGTATATCTAAATGTATAGCTGTGTGCGAGTGTGTAGTTTATAGAAATTGGCTTCAAACTGAAGAAAGCGACGTTGGAGCGGCTGCTGCCCACCGACAGTGAGGTTTTTTTTAAAAATAAATATTTTAATTATTATAATTTAAAATTTTACTTCAGAATTATATTAGATATGATTATTTTATGGCTAAATTAGATATAAATCCTTAAATATAAATTTATCTACTTATAATTAAAGCAAGCAGGCCCTTAGAGCACCTACATTGGGTGTTAAAGGGGTGTTATCTCCAATGTGAGTGGACGTTATAACGCCCACTCACATGAGAGAGTGTGTGGGCTGAACGCCCCTGTGTCAGTTTATTTTTTTAAAAAAATTGCATACTTAGCGACGGTTTTTGAAAACATCGTCGCTATTAGCGACTGCTTTATAGAAACCGTCGCCGATTTGCTGACACGCGGGCCCCACGTGTTTTGATTTATTTTAACGCCCAAAGAAATTTGGGCATTTAGCGACGTAACGTTGTTACTTATTTTACAGTATTGAATATATAAAAACAAATTATTATTAATATAAAATAATAATAATTTAAATTTCTTAAAAAATTTGAAATTGAATTTATTTAATGTAAAATAAGAGTAAGATGAATGAGTGAACAGCGAGGACCCACAAATAATGAGTGTGAATGTTAAAATGAATGTGGGAGAATAGATGTGTTAATGTAATATGTATGTGTCATGTGGATCCCAGGATTTTTGATGAGGTGGTGGATGTTATAACACCCGCGATTCTCTTAAGTTGGGTCAGTTTCTTTCCTGTACCAGGTTATCATCCAAACACGTGCCCCGCAACAACAAATCTCAGGGCCAATAACACGTGGGATTTGCTCTTCCCTCCACCGCACACCTGGCTTCCGGTTGCACCTTTTTTCTTCGTCTCTTCAGTTCCCCCGTCCTCCTTTGTTTTCCTTGTCTTGCTTTTCCTTTTCTCCTGTCTGGAACGAACAGCTCCCGGCAAAAAAAAGGGATTGCTCGGTGTGTTTTCTGCGTCTTCCTACTTCCATCTTCTCTGCGTCACGTCTGCTGTGTCGCTTTCCCCCTTCTCCAGACTGGTAAGATTCTACAGTTTTCGGTTTTTTTCCCTTCTCCCTGCGAGCTCATCTTGAAATCTTGGTTTTATTCTTCTTCTTTTCTTATTTTGTCTCCATGTTTTCTTAGATTTACTCCGCCTTTGGTTCGTTCGCTTCCTTGTTCTGATTCTTGTTCGTTTGTTTTGTTCTCTTTGTCGTTGTTCCTTCCCCTTTTACCTCACCTCGGTTTTTTTCTTTTTTCTCCCTACGAGCTCATCTTAAAATCTTGGGTTTATTCTTCTTTTTTTCTTATTTTATTTTCCTGTTTTTTTGAGTTACTCCGCCTTTGGTTCGCTCACTTCCTTGTTCTGATTCTCGTTCGTTTGCTTTGCTCTCTTTGACGTTGTTCCTTCCCCTTTTACCTCACCTCGGTTTTTTTCTTTCCCCCAGTGCAGCGCGTAATTTCCAGGGAAAAAGGGTTGGCCGTTCCCTCTCCCCATCGGTAAGCTCCTACACTCTCTCCCCTACCAACCCCCCCCCCCCCCCCCCCCAACACCCCCCCCCTCTTTTTTAAAATTTTTTTCCACCATCCATGTTATGCTTCCACCTGAGCTATCTTGTTCTTTTATATTTTCTCCCGCCTGTCCTTGCCTTATTCTTCTGTGGAACCTCTGAAATTTTGACATGCGTACTGAACAACTATATGGAGCGATGAACATAACTTCAAGTAATATCAAAGCACATAGTCTAATATTTAGTCATTTGTTATTTTACTTACACATCTAATTACAAACTTCTCCATGTAAAAAAACACATCTCCTTCGACTAGCTTAGCTAGGAAGCATGAATTTTGATTTTGGGTTACACCATTAATAATAATTTTGGAGCTAGCTATAATGTATCCCAAGAAAATAAAGTCTTGTAGTTGTGGAAATATATATAATGGATATTGATTGAAGCGAAGATGAGTTAATGCATGTTATTTTCTTCTTCTTTGCCAAGACTCGTTGGTAACTAAATTACAGTCTACGGTTACATAAAAGGAAAAAAATCCAAAAGTTATATTAAAGATATTTTTTTCTTTTTTAAAAAAATAAATTAAAGGAATGTTTTGACAAATTAGAATACTCAACCCAATGTAGTTAAATATAAAGTCTTACTCTGAAAATAATAAGATAAAACAATACACTTTTAGGGAAAACAAATTTTTTGTCTACTAACTTGTTTCATTTTCAGTTTTTGTCTATTAAATATTCAAAGTTTAGTTTAGATGCAATAACTTTAATTGATTGAAATTTTTTTTTTTTGTTTTTAGTATCACTTTGCCGGATTGTTGATGAATACTGACGTGGCGTTAGAAAATGTTAACGTGACAATAAAAGTTATTGAGTTACTTGGCGTCGTGACATCAATTAGTTCAAAATATTCTAATTCAAAATTAGTGTACAAAAGACTAAATTTTTCCGAGTTAATGAACCAAACCATAACGAGACAAATTAGTGCATGAAACGAATAAGATGTTTTCCCATAATTTTATTAAATATATTTTGTGAAGTTAATTATATTGGATAATGTAATTAGATCAAAATAATGATTTTGAAAAACTAAAAATATTATATTCATGTTTAGATAAATTAAAAATATTATAAGTTAATTGGTAGTAGCTTTTTTTTTTTTTTGGTAAAGTTAGCCTATTCATAATAACTATATAATTCTACTTTTATATTATTGTTTTCAAGTTATATTATTCATTTTATCATTGTAAGCGAAATTAATTTCGTATGTGTGAACAATCTAAGGTTGCTATTTGAGACTATGTACTAATTACTATGTATATGAGAGCAACTCTTAAACCTACGAGACAATGGATGATGTACGGGATCCAGTTCTTGAACATATAGGAACCACATCTAGATGTCCGGGAGTAGGTAGATCGATGCGTGAATAGAATTAGTAAAAACTTAAAAGCATTTGAATTGATTTCAAAAAGTTGTAAATTTATTGTTATAGTAATTTGCGTGCACAATTTGTATAAAATATAAATGAATATGAAATAATTGTTACAGATATTACCTGCAAATATAGTCATGCTCGCACAAATCTAAATCTTGTCATGAGAATATGCTCTTTTTGTTGGATCTTGGTTTTCTACACGCTCAAACGCAGCGGAAGTTTTAAAATTTTATTTATTTTGACAATCAAAATATGATTTTGCTTTGGGCGCTCGTATGATTTTAACAAAAACATACATAAGATGTTAGAAAATTATACCTTTGTGAATTAATTACGTGACTTCAACTAATCTGGTATAAACGGATTAGCTCTTGATGAATCCCTACGAACTTTCTTCAAAAGACTCCTTTCTTTTCTTCTAAATAGGTCCACGATTAGATTGTTTGATCCTCTTCCAAATTGAACTAGAAATATTGGAAGATATTTTACGTTGGATACTAAAACGAGAGGCGGCTCAACCTTGGAAAGAAAATAAAGGAGGCCGAAAATTTCCTTTTCTTTGGAAGTAGGGTTCTCGAAAGTTTGGTGGGAGTTGGCTAGGTTTTTGACACCTCAACCCTTATTTATAGAAAGCCATAAGCTAATTACATAATTAACATTAATGAGCTTGATTTAATTAATTGAGCTAGTCCAACTAGTTTAATTAATTAATCAAGGTCCATTAAAATTTTAATTATTTAGTATGTTGAACTTGTACTCCTACAAGCCCATTAAACATACTTCCCACCAATTTTAATTTAATATTTAATCAACTCAAATTTTGAGCTTAATTAATAAATTATAAATTCAACATTTGAATTTATTATTTAAATTATAAATTCAACTCCTTGAATTTTGTCACCTCCAAAATTTAATATTTAATAAACTCAACTTTTGAGTTTAATAAATTAAATTATCAAATCTTATAAATTCAACTCCTTGAATTTATTCTCTCCAAGTTTTATAAATTCAACTTCTTGAATTTATTATCTTATAAAATCAACTCCTTGAATTTATTTTCTCAAAATTTAATTATCATAAATTCAACTCCTTGAATTTATTCTCGCAACGGGAACAAACGATCCAGTACTTGTGTGACCGTCAATGGTTCAGGGATACAGCTAGCCGTGGGTTCACAACTCTTTGTGATTCAGGACATAATCTTTTATTCGGGCTTACCCTAGTTAGCCCCATTCTTTTCATCAACACCTTGATCAAGAATGTCAGAACTCATTTCTGATTGTACCCATCGGATTATGGTAAGAGCGTCTAGTAGCATCGCCCCATGATTCCCTAGCTATCACTGATAGTGCTTGCAAGAACCAGTCGATTATAATTAACGTACAATACGGTCCCTTCATCTCATATATCCCGATCGAATCTGTAACCATTGGTTCATCGAGGGTTGCATATTAATTCGATAACTATGTGATAACTATAATAGTGACATCGCGTGTACTATTGGAGAACTCCTTTTCCAACGTACATCTCATTCTCTGGCCAGAGATTTCATGCACTATTATTTCATCAGATCACACAAGATATCCACACCCGTAGGTGAGCGGTGAATCCCCGACTACAATGCACTTGCTCCTATATGTGTCGCAACTGTACCCAACCTCGCCACCTGATGACTCTCCTGGAGCCGGTAAACGAGTCAAAGCACAGCCCTAGCATATAGAGCCTCAGTTGGACATGCAGATGCCCTTACCAAGAAACACAGTACACAACATCACAGATGCTAGTCTCGAGCTCAAGCGACCTTTATCCCTGTTTTAGGCGGCTGAATCCACTAGAAACGAATTTAGAATATGCAGTATTTACAAATGAGTTTCAACATCGAATTACGATTCATTTGTATTAAAGCATAATCAAGGACTTTATCTATGCTGTTTGCATGGGTATACAGATAAAGTATAACAAGACCATAAAAAGTTAAATTATATTAAAATAAAGATTGTTTATTTCACTTGAGTCAATAAATTCCCTAGCCAACCGTTGGCTTGCAGGGCATCTACTCTAACACTTTTGTTACGAAGAAAGAAACTGATACATCGAGGAGATCGGAAGAGGCTCTTCATCCAAAAAACCATCATAATAAAGTAAGAAAAGAATGCCGATATCTTCCGAAGAAATTCCACTGGTTAGAACAAGTAAATAAACCAATATATCATTGAGAATAAAAAAAAATTAATCGTTAAAAAGTTATACGTTATGTACCAAATAAAAAAGGGAAAACAGTTAATGGGTGCACCGGAAGACGAAAACAAGCTGCAATACCCTCACAGAATACTCCAACACCCACTAAACAAAACAAAGTTTCTTTTTTTTTAATGATAAAACTGAGATATATTTTGAGTACCCAAATGCCATACAGTTTGTGCACACACTTTAATTTATTAGTACGACACATGTACCTATTTATTTGCACATGTATTACATGTATCGTCGATCACAAATTTAACTTGTTTGAAAAGAAGAATGTTCCAAATCCAAGGCCCCTACAAATTAATTTTTTTACACGCGTTGGCTTAAATTTTAACCAGATTCATTGCACTAGATATTGATTGTTCTTTTTTCTGCCTATTTATGCCATTTTTGCCATAGTACAAACTGAGTACCACTAAATCAGGCTGAACGTGCTACAGCTTCGCAGCATATATCAATAAAAAATTGTTGAGTCCTTCGCCTCGTCTACCCTACAGGTCCATCTACTGATTACAGCTTTATTATCACTTGATATTTTGTGACTCCGTGCTCAATTGGTTTGTCTTCTACCTAGACTTAATAGGCACTAGACTATTAAGTTTTGTTCTGTTTTACTATGTGTTGTAGTTCATAGTTGCGCACAAGCCTGAATTAGCCATATCTAGATCGATCTGTTTCCTTTTACAGTTTCCTATTTGACAATAAGAAACACTCAACAACTCTACTTATTTCTGCACATCAATTTTCTTTATCCTGTTGTTTCGGCACATGTAAACTTATGAACCCTTAGGTTTCAATCTTTGTTGCTGTTTAATCAATATATTCGTTTAAATTGCCGCGAAAAAGAAACGAACATATCCCAGAAGCCAGTACGACTAAAAAACTTCGTAAAAAGAAGTATGCTTGTTTACAAGATCGTAGGTTAGCAAAAAATATTAGACGAGCCACGCATGGACAGACAACAATGACGAACACATCTGATACAGAAAATGCTTATGTCGACTTACTGAGACATATAGTAAATACTCCAGATTTACTGCCTGCTATGCCAAACTGTGCATTTTGTGATAGAAAGCTTATTTATATGGAACCACCAATGTTCTGTTGTTCGTTAGGGAAAATAAATCTTTCATCAACTGAAATGCCTTCTGAGTTATTACAACTGTATCTTGGTAATGTTACCGAATCTAAAGAATTCAAAACTTGTGTTCGTAGTTATAATAACTTGTTTGCATTGACGTCAATGGGTGTACACTGTGACCAATCTTTAGCTACCAGAAATGATGGTATTTACACCTTTCGCATCCAAGGTCAAGTTTACCATTTCCCGGACCAACTAATACTACCGAATAATGAACGCTCGAAAAATCTACAACTTTACTTCTTCGACACTGAACATGAGACTTCGAACCGAGCGTGTATTAGTTCGAAATTAAGGAAGCTATTGTCAAAAGATTATTTCGAATTTTAACAATAAATCCATATGCAATCGTCTTTCGGACTCTTAACAGTATCCCCAACCTTGACAAATATAAATTGTTTTGCATGTTGATCCTATCGTTGATCAACGCGTACTTAATAAACCTACTGCTTCTCAAATTGCTGGAATATGGTTTGAATCTAATGAGGACGAGCAATTAACAAGTCAGCACATTCAGGTATATCCTCAAGATAATCACTCTCAAATAATTAAACAATATTTTGCTTGTTATGATCCTATGCAGTATCCTCTTATTTTCTCGAATGGACAATCTGGTTGGCGTCGAAAGATTGAAAGATTAGATCTTAGACAAAAAAGAATGAAACCTAGACCCATATGTGGCGGAGAAGCCCTATATGACATTCGGAATCCCTAAATACAAATCACCCTATACAGACTGAAATACAAGGTAACTTCAAGTTACAATTACGTCGATCTTACATATCAAATTTAGCGATGCAATATTCATATTTTGTTATACTTATAAAGGTATTTTACTGCTCATATAGGTTCTGCGAAGGTTAAGAACCAAAGGTTAACGGTGTCCTGCAGTGAGTATTACTGTTATAAGTTACAAGTACGAGAGAATGATAGGTCTTTCTTATTACACACCGGTAGGCTTCTACAACAATGCGTGGTAGATATGTACATCAAAATTGAAACTTCAAGATTAGATTTCCTCCGAACTAAGGACATTCAAGGTCGTTTGCGAAACGACATATACCGTGGTTTATTAGATGGTATCGCACAAGGGTATGAAATGGGTATTGACGTTGGAAAACGTACAATATTGTCTGCTTCCTTTATTGGAGGACCTAGAGATATGCGTCGGAGGTACATGGATGCTATAGCTTCAGTTCAAAAGTATGGAAAACCTGATATTTTTTTAACAATGACTTCAAACCGAAACTGCTCAGAAATAAAGGTTTTGTGTTTGCCTTCTGATGAAATACAAAATAGACCTGATTTGGTTGTTAGGATATTTCGTTCAAAACTCCAGGTTCTGAAAGATGAACTTTTTAACAAGTCTATCTTTGGCCACGTTGTTGCTTACACTTACGTAATAGAGTTCCAAAAAAGGGGCTTATCTCATGCTCATTTTTTGCTTATTTTGGCCCAGTCATCGAAAATGTTGCTAATAACCCCACATTTAAAAAAAACTATGTTAACATAATTTTTGATATGAACAAATACAATGACTATGCTAAAGAACTTAATTGCTTGTATGTTGAGTTCCATGAATACTTTACTTGGCATAGTGACTCAAAAGAATGGGAACCACGAAAAAGAAATGAGGTCATAAGTCGAATTTTTAGTTGTCGTCCTTCAGACAGTGAAACGTTTTTCCTAAAATTGTTGTTACTTCATGTTAGAAAACCAACTTTCTTTAGATACTTAAGAACAATCAACGGAAGAACTTTTACTACATTTAGAGAAGCTGTACAAATGTTGGGTTTAATGGAGAACGATAGCACTGCTGACATGTGTATGGAAGAAGCTACTACTTACTTAATGCCTTCTGCTTTACGTCAACTTTTTGGAACCGTCCTTGTTTATTGTAATCCTATAAATCCAATGCATTTGTGGTCAAAGTTCGAAGGCTTCTTATCACAAGATTTTGAGCAGAACAACATTTTTACTCCTCCTACAGTTAGACATAAAGTTTTAAACATTCTTTCTTACTATCTCCAATCGATGGGCAAGACGTTAGAGGACTTCTTCTCTGCGGACACCAATGTAACTCTAGGGTTCAATGACAGCTTGGACAAAGAATTAAAAACTGAACGAGACATAATTACACATGCGGAAGATTTTAGCCGTTGAGAAATTAAATGAAGAACAAAAAATTGCTTACAATCGAATCTTATATCATGTTAACAACAATTTGCCAAATGTATTCTTCGTGGATGACCCAAGCGGTACTGGAAAAACTTTTTTATACAAAGCACTCCTTGCTACGATCCGCTCATCTGGGCACATAACCCTTGCTATAGCCAATTCTGGGGTTGCCGCATCTTTACTTCCAGGTGGGCGCACTTTACATTAGAGATTTAAAAATCCCACTAGATGAAAATGTCTCGAAGCCTTTTAATATCAATAAACAAAGTACAGTTTCTCATTTAATGAGGTTTGCAAAATTAATCATTTGGGATGAAGCTACAATGGCCAAACGTAGTATTATTGAAAAATTCGACACAATGTTGAGAGACATAATGGAGTCGCGTTCAATGTTTGGCG
Source organism: Primulina tabacum (assembly GCF_025594145.1). NCBI lineage: Eukaryota > Viridiplantae > Streptophyta > Magnoliopsida > Lamiales > Gesneriaceae > Primulina > Primulina tabacum. Next base: position 21,089,234 of record NC_134564.1, read on the forward strand.
ATAAAATTATCGTATTTGGTGGAGATTTTCGCCAGACATTACCAATAATTCTTAAACGTACTAAAGCTGACGTTATTGACGCTTCAATTGTTATGTCACCTTTATGGAACCAGTTTGATAGGCTTCACTTACACAAAATATGCGGGCATTACTCGATCCCAAATTTTCGTCGGTATTCCCAAAGATAGATGACTGCACTTTAAACTTCTCTCTATATGTTAAACGCGCCATACTTACTACAAAAAATGAGTTTGTCCACGAAGTAAATGACGTCTTGATTAATAAGTTTCATGGAGAAGAAACCACATACTTTAGTTGTGATGATAATACAAGCAACTGTGTTGTACCAAACCAAGAAGAGTTGTTTCATTGCTTGACTCCTCAAGGGCTTCCTCCTCATAAACTCACTTTGAAAATAAATGCCCCAATCATTTTGCTAAGAAATATAAATCCAACTGAAGGACTTTGTAATGGTACGCGACTTCTTTGCAAAGGGTTTACCACAAACGTTATTTATGCTGAAATTTCAGTCGGAATCCATGCAGGAAAACCTGTGTTTATTCTTCGTATAACATTAGAAGCTCCATGTGATGATTTTTCAACTATTCCATTTAGGAGGAAACAATTTCCAGTACGCCTATGTTATGCCATGACCATAAACAAAGCACAAGGTCAGACTTTAGATTTCGTTGGTGTATATTTGAAAGAACCTATTTTTTCACACGGTCAACTTTATGTTGCGCTATCCAGAGCCAAAAGTACAGATAAATTAAAAGTGCTTATCAGGCCATCACTACCATTGTTCTAGAGTACTGACCATACAAAGAACGTTGTTTACCAAGATGTTCTAGCTGCTACAAATATTATTTGATATAGGTGAGCCCTGGACAAACTATTTTTCAATTTGATAAATATTAACATTTTTTGGATATATAGAAAAATTGTAGCCACATTGTTGCTATGTTTAGATTGTGTTTTATAATTTTTTTTTCAAATTTAATACTTATATTATTCAACTTTGCGTTCAGAGTAGTTTGGTTTGTACTCATAGTAAAAACATATAGTTTCAGTTTAGTCTTCCACTTCATTCAAACACAAAGTAAATAATAATAAGCTACGCATTTCTAGCAATTTGTTGCATATTATTCATACTATCACTTTTAAAGATTGGCTTCTTTTCAAAAGTTACCTGGGTGAACATATGTGTTATTCACTTTTTTCCACCCCCTCTTCCTGTTCAGGTCAATAGAAGAAAATTGTACTACACTTGGAAAGCTAAAAACGGAGGTCCAAGGCTGGTTTGTGAAGGTCTTAGCTGCAGAAAAAACTCCAATTCGGTTCATGAGCCGGGGAAGGTAACAAAAAATTGTTTTCACTGACAAAGAGGTAAAATTATTTCACTTTTGTAAATGTAAGTATAATCATCTCATTTACTTTTACTTACATCATTAGTTTGGGCATAATGAAAGCATGCAAAGCATAATTTACGAGCAAGATGTTGACCAATTGGACAAACTACTCGAGTTGTACAAAACTTATTACGTGGGAAATGTCAAGATTAGGGAAATAACCGGAAAAACGCCAATTCTAGGAACTTCAAAACATCAAATGATCCTTAGTCAAAGCACTTATATCAGACGTACAAAAGAGCATAAGAGGTTACCAATTGACCACGTTTACCAGCTTACTCCTTTTGCAAGGTTTCCTGGCAGATGTTACACATAGGCAAATCGGTTAAGTATTCTCACAATCTATTTCCCTATGTGTACCTAATATTTTGTATACTTTTTCTTGTTTTATTGACAAGATTTTTTCCCAGATTTACTTTGCAGTGCGTCTTCCCACCACGGTTTGTTGGAAGAACTAAAAGAAATTTACAAGATTTTGTGGTTATCAATGAAGAGTAAACCATTTTGCTCTAAATCCCAGACTTTCGGTTAATGTAATTTAATGTTTCTTCCTCTTATAGTAATTGTAAAAAAAACTTTTATTATGTATACAGACGTAGTGCTTTGATACATAGATTGTGGGAAGAATTTTTGCAAACTGAAGCACCCTATCTGACAAAGAATGTTCACAACATGCGTATAATTTTAGGCATGCGCCTCTTTGTAAACATTTTATACGGTAAAGTAATTATTCTACACTTGTTTTATTGCAGTGCATTCTACCTAATTACATATGCTTTTACGTACATATATATGTTGTCGTAGGGCTATCCATTGGAACAACACCAAGTAGTACTATTCTATTTGATCCTCCAACTCCACAGGCTGAAGAGTTAAGGCTATGGTAAATTGAGAGCCTCCATATCTGTTCTTTTATTTTGAACATTTTTACTTTATCCTTTTTCCTATGAGCAAGCTGCTACTTCCAGTTTTTTTTTCCCCATCTCATTGTTGTCTGCCCATCTTATTAACTCCAACTTTTCTCACATCTTTGTCACCCAATTACACAAAATTTACAACAACTTCGAAATGTAATATGTTTATTTACAACCATATTACTTTTCTACTATGATGCCTGCAATGAAACTTTCGGTATTACCGTCGTCTCCAAGTAACTTTATGCACAATGTAATTTACCATACTACTCTTCTCAAATTACAGGTATTAGTTTGTTAAAATTTCACGAACGTTTTCAAATTTTATGTTATCCCATAATCTTAGCATCGCTCCAACTTATATTTGCTCATCATATTCTTTCTCTACTTAGAATCACACTTCTTCACCTTCACACCAGAATGGATAAAATTTTAACTACCATTTTTATTAAACAAATAGTTTCCTATTTACTCAGCTTTATGCAGGAAATGAAACACAAATCTTTTTTGTACAACAAAATGTACCTTTATTAGGGCTGAATATGTCTACATTTTCCTAAACTTCCTACTTTTTATTTTCTTCAAGTTTTGCGTCACCTTTATATTGTGGATTGTCGGTCATTCACATACAACCATTTTTTCTAGGGTCAAAGCTAACAGAGAATACGCAGACACTGTTATTTCCCAGAAATTGTACGAGAAAGCATATCAAAGCGTTGATCAGCCGTTTGATTTCCAGATTCGCAAAATCAGGCAGATTCTTAGCTTGACCGAAACGGTAATTTCACGTTTATTCATATGTTGTTTCGACTTCCTTTAAATTCTAAAATCAAGTACTAATAGACACATTTCATTCACAGTTCAAATATTTTTGGCTAAAAGCTAGGCTAAAAATAACAGATCCACAGCAGTGTATACTTTTTAGCCTGCCCAAGTTGTGCCAAATCTTGTGGAGCTACTTATGGCTATGAATTCACTTGCTTTTACTGCAATGACAGTTTCCCAGGCTCAAAACCACTGTAAGTTACCTTTGTACTGAGAAAACCTAAGCCAATTACGTACCTATTACCCGATATTTTTACTAAAACTTTTCGCTCATTTACATTGTAACTTATTATATCTATATATATAGCCTATGCTTCCAAGCAGATTTATCTGATGGAAGCCGGAAGTTTGCATGTCTATGTGGAACACCAAGAGGCAGAAATTTTATTAGGTATGACAGGCGAAGAGCTCGTCAAAGCAAACCAAGAGATATATTCAGTTACAACTAGTTTACTTCAATAAAAGACAAACAATTTTTAACTTTTACTTCTCTTATTTAAATCAGGGAAGACATTTTTTGCCCCACAAACATTAATGATAAATTCACAGATTTTCAATTACTTTTTCAAGTTAGGACATCAAGGACTGAAGCAAGAGGGAGAACATTCGTACGAAATACAGTCATTGCATGTCTTCCACCATTCGAATCCTCATCAACATCGTGGAGCTCTGAAGAAAAGGGCTTGTCTTCACATGTTCAGAAAGAGTTGTTGCCCGCAATACCCACGCCTGAATCTCAAGAAAGCACTTCAAACACATGAAAACAATATATTCAAACTACTCTGGCCGAGCATCAAATCAGGTCAACCGCCAAAAGAATCCTCGACATCGGAGGACATATAACAGATAAAGTCCCAAAACATGCTAAAAAGGACTGAGGTACTTACATTGTCCACACTTTTGAAATTGCTTTGTTAGTTATTTCTTAAAAATGTTAGTGTCCAAAATGTTTACATATCCAGTCTCTTCATAAACGTATACGTTGTAATGAATAAAAAAATTACTATGTATTTATAAAATGTGTCTATTACTTACCTAATGACAAACACGTCGTAGAATATAATATTCATATATATTTTGCAAATAACATGTCTTTTCTTGATGTTTTTTGGCGGAATCATCCTTCTCTTAATGTGTAACTGATGTAAGGCCTCATAAATTCGATTGTTTACTTAATATATCAGAAGTATCATGGATATTTAGGCTAGGTTAGTGACAATAACACAACTTACGCTGGATCAGTTGTTGGTGACCTAATAAATTCCCGAGCTCTTCTAATTCTTAAATTATAATTTAACCAAGTGTAGGTTGTCTGCAAGTAATATATTTCGTGAGTACGAGATCAATCCACAGAGAGGTTATTTTTAGTTTAAATTTATTAATTTATAAATTACCAAATTCAAGAATGAAGTTTACAAATTATAAATTTTGTCAAGGCTCAAGGATTTATTCTTGGTTTATGTAATATTATTTAACTAAAAGTAAAACAAAGGAAACCAGCATAAATAATGGTTCCAAGAAAAATTAAATAATTAAACACACATAAAATATAATATAGTTCCCACTATAGAAAATATCGAATTAACCGATATTTTATATATGGTACCTATGATTATATATATAACTATATAAATATATAATTGCATAAAGTAAATGTTAAATTAAATCATTATATTTCATTTAGAACAACCGGCAGAGCCACGCTATTGCCTAAATGAAATATAGGATTTAATAAGTTAGTTGCGATAAAAGTAAAAATTAGTTGCGGGAAAGTAAAAGTTAAATGCAAAAAAGAGTAAAAGTTAGTTGCGATAAAGTAAAAGTTAGTTGCGAAAAATAAAAGTTAGTTGCGATAAAGTAAATGTTAGATTGTTAGATGTTAGTATTAAATCATAATATTGCATTTAGAACAACCGGCAGAGCCACGCTATCGTCTAAATGAAATATATGATATAATTGTATATATATATACATAAATACATATATATATAATATAACAATAATAATAATTGATGAAATATTTATTGTATAAAAATTAAACAACAAATCAAGATAACCATTTCAATGGTATCAAGCATTTGATGTAAATTGATAACAACAAATAATTCATTTTTATACCTACAATAAAAAGAAATTAGCTAAATGAAATGAAATAAAGAAAGAATATACAAAATATAAACAATCTTATTTCACCAAGAATTCATCCTCTTCACCTTGACATAATAGATTAGCTTGTCATGAGCTTACTTTTGATCAACACTAAAATCATCACTCATAGTTAAGAAAATGAAAGAACAAATATTGGAACTTAGAACTTTGATACACACTCATACTATATTTTACAATGAGATAGAATGATTCTCAATCTAGCACAATGTCTCTATTTATAGGCCAAATGAGAGAAATGGTCAAAAATTTTAATAATGCCATGTAGTTGTAATAGTAGTTTTTGTCTCCTCAAACTTCAATTCCATGGCCCTTCTTTCAATGCTATGTTCCACGACTTTAAGCACCGAATTTGACTTGGCTCAAAATAAAAAACATGTAGGGAATTGTCTGTAGATTAATTTGGTCACTTGATTCACCTCATTTGGTTAAATATTGAATTATTTATGATTTTTTTACTATAAGCAGGTCATAGTAAAAGTAAATATGTCCTCCTTTTGATATTTGCACAATTTGATCATCTTCATGAACTTTTTAGGCAATCATGTCTTCTGCGAAGTTGTAGATAATTTCTCAAGGATTCCAAACATATTTGAATCACCTCCATTTGAATTTTGTAGCTTGAGTTATCATTATTTTACCAACACGTAGAAAACATGAAAATAAAACATATTTAGTAAAACACATAAATATAAATAAACAATACTAAAATAATATAATTTTATAATTTTAATGAAACTTAAATTTTAAAATATAGGTTTTAACATATAATAAATTATTAATTTTAAGTTTCATCACACCCCCACACTATCTTATTACTAGTCCCTTAGTAATAAAATAAAATTTATCACAAAATCACAACCTAGATTCTTTATTTCTTTTATATATTCAAATATACAAACATATTCATTTTAAAAACAAAAAAATATACCAATTTATATATATATATATATATATATATATATTTATTTATTTATTTTTTCGTTTAATATAATAATATATAATTAGATGTGTTTTTATTATTATTCTTATTTTACATAATATATAAAGTAACAATATATATATAATTTTTAAATTTCTAAATTTTTTATAATAATATAGTCAAAAAGATAATTCACACCACCCACTATAACATGTATAATATCAAGAATATAATTGTAAAACCTCAACTCATATATTCTTTCAGGTCAAAATATTTAATGAATAGCTAGTTTTCACTCATGGAGTTGGAATGAATATTAACTCTCATTGAAAAAGGCTAAGTATTAAAGCAGACAATTAAATAAACTAATATTGAAAATAAAATAGGAAAATTTATAAAGAATAAAATCCCCTTTCTTTTGTTTTTTTTCTCTTCTTTTGTTTTTTTTTAAATAACGTGACTGCAAAATTTTACAATAATATAAAATTTTTTTATCCAAACATTCTACCATAAATATCTATATATATATATAAAAACATTATATAACGGATACATCCGACTACCTTTGAAACTAGCACAAACAAATCTTTTTGTTTGTTTGATTCTTTTTTTTTTTTTTAAGATCATATTGATAGTTGTTTTTACAACAAATTGATAGTACATCAATCAAATCTAGAAAAAAAGTAAATTACAATGAATAAAGTACTTTGCAGTCTGTTACTTATTTACTTCTTTTTTTCTTTTATTTTTGAATAAATATTTTTTTAGGGGAGTTATATTCTTGTAATCAACCATTTTTCAATAATCAATAAAAGTTTATTAATTGTTTTCTCATTTCTCACCACTTACTCACAAAAGATGTGTAGAGTATATATTATACTTTTACAAAAAAAAATTCTTTAAATTATACATGTTAACAACCATACAAATCATATCTTTTAACTATATTCTCATAAAATTTTAGAAATTATTTTATTTGAAAACACACACAATTATATATATAAATATATATAAATAAATAAACACATCTATTATACATTTTATATTAATTGATCAAAAAAATTATATATATATAAATTGGTACATATGAAAAACTAATTTTTTTAGTCTGTAATTTGAATATAATGAATATTAAAATCTATTGTATTGTGATTTTTCAATAATTATTAACTAATGCGTCTCAGGTGCATTTTACTGACACCTTACTCGACATTGAACTAAAAATTATTAATATTATTACTATATATAAGTATATATTTTTATTTTCATAAAAAAAAACTAAGAGGAGAAGTAGAAGACATTATTCATACCTTAAAAAAAAACATTAAAACATACCGTTGAATTACAAGTTTAGCATCACATGAATTTTCTTTTCTTACTCTTGGATGTTGGCCAATTAAGTTGAGATAAGAATGGATCTGGTTCATGACTATCCTTGCAGTAAATCAATAAGTTCACCTTCACTTGTAGCAGAAACTAACATCCTTCGTGAAGTTAATGAGAGAAATCCATGTTCCACAACATCATCAAGAAACGATAACAGTTTATCATAATAATTGTTAACATTTAACAAACCAATTGGCTTATTGTGGATATTTAATTGTGCCCAGCAAAGAGTATGAAATATTTCCTTCAAAGTACCGAAACCTCCTGGCAAAGCAATGAAAGCATCTGAATGTTCAATCATTTGAGTAATTCGTTCATACATATTGTCCACTTTCATTTCTTCTCCTATTGTTGGTCTAGTAAGATTGGCTAAAGTAATCGGAATAATGTCTAAAACTTCACTTCCACCTGTATGCGCAGCTTTAGCAACTTTTTCCATGAGACCAACTTCACCACCACCATATACCAAATGAATCTTTTTCTACTTCTTCATAAATTGAATCTTTTCCTGCACTAGATCCACAAAATACACAAATATTTTTTATTTTATTTATCGTGGACGTTGACATGTTTAGAAATATGTTTTCTGTAATTATTAGATCACATCATTTGAATTTATAAAGGTACCATGCCAAAAGTCAATATTTGAACAGGAAATTATTATTAATAAAAAATAAAATGACATAAAATTAAAACATATATATACAGCGTAGTTGTGATTGTGGCTCACATCTTCCTCTGATTTTACGTTCAGTAACGGCTTCAACGCCTTCTATGAGTCGAGGATATGCTTCCCATCCAATTTTCTTATAAATTGGCAAACAGGGTCTTTTAACGTCAGATTCCCAAGACAAAATTGTGTGTGTATATATATATATATATATATATTACTTATCAAAATAGATATGTGTTACTACAGTAAGATCTTTGTAAGGCTGATTCCACCGTCCATATTGATATTCCTCCTGTTGAAATTGCCACCATAGTTTAAGAAGTTCATTTTGCACATACCCACTAGAATGCGTATCAAGAACCTCTAGAAAATTATCCAATGGCTCTTTACTCAGACCATTCTTAATGAATAAAATTTTATCTTCTCTATTCATTGATGTCATTCCAAAATTTTTGCATTTCCCCTTACAAGTCCACCTTGCACATCTATGACATCCACCTATACGTTTAGCTCTTCGCTTTTTGGCATATGTGCTTTTACCAAATCCTGACATATGTCTTATTATTATTTCACTTGCTTCCCCAACCAATCGGACTTTTGCTTCAATTATCAAATGGACATCATTCGGTATGCCATAAGACATCATCAACCTTAGTCGCTCACATCTAGCTTTATATATTTTTTTCAGCGCATTATCTGGTAAACAAGCAAAATATTTACGAAGATTCACAATACACGCATCCATATTATTATTATTATTATTATTATTATTATTATTATTATATATATTTCAATTATTTTGGGAAAACTGAAGAAACCGACTTAGACAGTCACGGAGTACCGTTATCCGCCACTTAACCGAGAAATGAACTAGAATCTGCAAAAACAGAATATGAAAATATCAAACAACTATTATGGATCATATAAAGGCATAAACTCATCATTAAGAATTTCATTTTCTATAAAAGGCTTAAGTCTTTTCCCATTAACTTTAAACACATCATTATTTTTAGGATTTTCAATATCAACAGCACCATGAGGATAAGCAAATTTAACTATAAATGGTCCTGACCATCTCGATCTTAATTTTCCTGGAAATAAATGCAAACGAGAATTATAAAGTAAAACTTTTTGTCCAATTTCAAATGACTTTCTCATAATATTTTTATCATGAAATGCTTTAGTTTTATCTTTATAAATATCTGAATTTTCAAATGCATCATTTCTTAACTCTTCAAGTTCATTTAATTGCAATTTTCTTAATTTAGATGCATCATCTAAATTAATATTAAATGTTTTAATTGCCCAATAAGCTTTATATTCAAGTTCAATCGGTAAATGACAATGCTTATCAAAAAATAACCTATATGGTGACATCCCTAATGATGTTTTAAATGCAGTTCTATATGCCCATAATGCATCAGTTAATCTTAAAGACCAATCTTTTTGAGTTGGATTAACTGTTTTTTCTAAAATTTGTTTTATTTCTCTATATTTGCAAGTTCAACTTGACCATTACTTTGAGGATGATATGGGGTAGATACTTTATGTGTAATGCCATATTTTCTTAACAAAGAAGAGAATGATTTATTTATAAAATGACTTATCCCATCACTAATTATTGATCTAGATATTCCAAATCGGCTAAAAAATATTTTCTTTTAAAAATTTTATAACAACTTTATGATTATTAGTTCTACATGCAATTGCTTCTATCCATTTTGAAACATAATCAACAGCGACTAAAATGTAGGTAAATCAAAAGATAATGGAAATAGACCCATAAAATCTATCCCCCAACTATCAATGTTTCGTTTTGAAATTGATCCCATCTTCTGACAGTTTTCACAAGATTTGCAAAATAAATGCGTATCTTTGAATAAAGACGGCCAATAAAATCCACATTGTAAGATTTTTGAAGCAGTTTTATTGGATGAAAAATGACCTCCACATGCTTCAGAATGACAAAATTTAATAACATTACTTACTTCATTGTCGGGTATGCATCGTCGAAAAATTTGGTCAGGACAATACTTAAACAAGTAAGGATCATCCCAATAAAATTTTTTAACTTCTATCAAGAATTTATTCTTATCCTGTGAATTCCAATGAGAAGGCATTTTATTTGTCACAAGAAAATTTACAATGTTAGCAAACCATGACATAATAGTAGCATAAAACAACTGATCATCTGGAAAATTTTCATTTATTAGTATTTCATTATGAGATGATTCAGTCATTATTCTATATAAATGATCGGCTACGACATTTTCTTTTCCTTTTTTATCTTTAATTATAATATCAAATTCTTGTAACAATAAAATCCACCGTATTAATCTTGGTTTAGCATCTTGTTTATTTGATAAATATTTTAAGGCAGAATGATCAGTGTAAACAATAGTAGTAGAACCAATTAAATAAGATCGAAATTTATCTAATGCAAATACTACTGAAAGTAATTCTTTTTCAGTAGTTGAATAATTTATTTGGGCACTATTTAAGGTTCTACTAGCATAATAGATTGCATTAGGTTTTCTTTCTTTTTTTTGTCCTAACACAGCTCCTATAGCATAATTCACTGCATCACACATTAATTCAAATAGGTAAAGACCAATCTGGAGGTTGTAAAATAGGTGATGTAATTAAAAGATTAATTATTTTTTTAAAAGCATTTTCACATTTCTGATTCCATTCAAATTGTGTATCTTTTGTTAAAAGATTAGAAATTGATTTAGATATTACACTGAAATTTTTTATAAATCTTCTATAAAATCCTGCATGACCCAAGAATGATCGAACTTCTTTAACCGTTTTTGGTGATGTTAAATTAGCAATAAAATCAACTTTGGCTTTATCAACTTCAATTCCTTTTTCAGATATCATATGTCCTAAAACAATTCCAGATTTAACCATATAATGACATTTTTCTCAATTTAAAACAAGATTTTTTTCTTCACATCTTTTTAATACTTCTTCTAGGTTTTTAAGACAATTTTCAAATGAGTTTCCAAAAACAGTTATATCATCCATAAAAACCTCTACAAATTCTTCAATTATATCACTGAAAATACTTAACATGCATCTTTGAAAGTAGCCGGAGCATTACATAAACCAAATGGCATTCTTTTAAATGCAAAAGTTCCAAAAAGACAAGTGAAAGTAGTTTTTTCTTGATCTTCTAATGATATAGGTATTTGATAATATCCTGAATACCTATCAAGAAAACAGTAATAAGAATTTCCTGCTACTTTTCCTAGAATTTGATCTAAAAATGGTAGTGGAAAATGATCTTTTCTAATTGCATCATTTAATTTTCTATAATCAATACACATACGCCAACTAGATGGAATCCTAGCTTGTAATAACTCTCCCTTTTCATTTTTTATAACAGTGATGCCCGACTTTTTAGGTACTACTTGTATTGGACTTACCCATTTACTATCTGAGATTGGATAAATAATTCCAGCATCTAATAATTTTAATACTTCATTCTTAACAACTTCCTTCATACGTGGATTTAACCTTCTTTGTGGTTGTTGATATGTTTTAGCATTTTCTTCCAAGTGAATTCTATGTGTGCAAATTAAAGGATTTATACCTTTTATATCTTTCAAAGTCCATCCAATTGCATTTTTATATTTTTTAAGTAAGATAATTAAATCTTTTTCTTGATTTGGTAAAAGAGTGGAAGAAATTACAACAGGGCATGTTTTATTTTCACCAAGAAATATATATTTCAATTCTAATGGTAAAAATTTTAATTCAAGTTTTGTATTATCATCTTCTTTAGAATTATTTTCAGACTCAAAACTTTCAATTGAAAAAACTTCAGATTTTTGATTTTTTTCTTGTATATTTTCTTCCACAGTTGTTTCTATTTCATTATCATATTCATTCTCATTTATACTTGGTTGTTTACATAAATTGAACACATTAAGTTCTAGAGTCATATTTCCAAAAGACAATTTCATTATTCCATTTTGACAATTAATTAAAGCATTTGAAGTTGCTAGAAATGGTCGTCCCAATATTACTGGAATTTCATTATGTACTTCTATTGGTTGTGTATCCAAGACAATAAAATCTACAGGATATATGAATTTATCAACTTGAACCAACACATCTTCTACAATACCTCTAGGTATTTTGATTGAACTATCCGCCAGTAAGAGAGTAACAGAAGTGGGTTTTAATTCACCTAAATTAAGTTTTTCATAAACTGAATAAGGAAGTAAATTCACACTTGCTCCCAAATCTAATAAAGCTTTTTTAATTTTATTTTCTCCAATAATACATGAAATTGTTGGACAACCAGGATCTTTATATTTTAAACTTAAATTATTTTGTAGAATATAACTTACTTGTTCAGCCAAGAATGCTTTCTTTTTCACATGCAATTTTCTCTTCACAGTACATAAGTCTTTTAAAAATTTTGCATAGGAAGGTACTTGTTTTATAGCATCTAATAATGGAATATTTATCTTTACTTGTTTAAAAACTTCAAAGATATCATAATCACGTTTTTTTTTATGATTTGTTAATGCATGAGGAAATTGTGGAGGTTTATTTGACTCATTTACTATTTCAGATGATTTATCATTCACCATATTATTCTTAGAATTTAAGGTATCATCATTTTCAAAAGTATCAGGATTATCATCCTTACTCTTTGATTTTAAATGATCCTTATTTTCATTACTATATGGATCATTAACTATTTTACCACTTCTAAGGGTAATAACAGATTTTATTTGATCAATTTTTTCATTTTTTATTCTTGATTTTGATTTTTAGGATTAGGTTGAGGTTGAGATGGAAATTTTCTTTTTTCATGAATATTAAGTGCAGATGCAAATTTTGCAAGTGTTTCTTTCAAATCACTCATAGATTGACTGTTTTGAATATTGATAGACTCTTGCTTTTGGATAAATGCATGAATTACATCTTCAAAGTTTTTTCTTGGAGGTGTAACATAAGGAATATAACCTTGATGATTTTGGTTATTTTGAAAATATTGTTGTGAGGGTTGTGCATTATTATCATTCCTCCAACTAAAATTAGGATGATTTTTCCATCCAAGATTATATGATTGTGAAAAAGGATCTAATATTGGTTTTTTATAATTGTTAACATAATTTGCTTGTTCATGGAGACATTCTTTAAATGAAGGTAATGTTGGACAATCTTTTGTAGAATGATCATGTGTATCACATATATGACAAACAATTTCTTGAATACTTTTTAATTGACCACTCTTTTTCATTTCTAATGACTCAATTTTTCTTGATAAAGATGCATGTTTAGCTTGAATATCTGTATCGTCTTTAAGATTATAGCTACCACCCTCATTTGTTGAATTATTGATTTTAGTTGTTGGTGGTTCTATTGTGCCTATATTATCCCAATTTTGAGCATTTTCTGCTAATGAATCCAAATACTCCATAGCTTCATTTGGGTTTTTATCTTCAAAAGTTCCATTACACATGAATTCTATCATTTGTCTATCTTTAGGTATAAGACCTTCATAAAAGTGAGAAACTATTCTCCATGTTTCAAAACCATGATGTGGGCATGTATTAAGTAATTCTTTATATCTATCCCAACATTGATAAAATGTTTTCCTTGTTTTTGAGAAAAAGTTGTAATTTGTCTTTTGAAAGAGTTTGTTCTATGGGAAGGGAATAAATTTTTGAGAAATTGTTGTTGCATTTCTTCCCATGATCTTATTGAACTTGATCTTAAATTTTGTAGCCATGTTTTAGCTTTATCTTTTAAAGAAAAAGGGAAAAGCTTTAATCGAACTATATCCATGCTACAATTTTGATCATTATAAGCGTTATAAACTTCCTCAAATTCTCTTAGATGTAAATATGGATTTTCAGAATCTAAGCCATGAAAATTTGATAAAAGTTGAATAATTTGAGGTTTAAAGTTGAAAATAGATGCATTACGAGGAAAAACTAAACAAGATGGGGCACTAGTTCTAATAGGATTCATATGGTGTCTAAGTGTTCTTAATTGATCATGTTCTTGATTATTATTATTATTATTATTATTATTATTATTATTATTATTATCTTGATTATTTGAATTATCATCCATGTTTAAATTATTTTAAGATACTCGAATAAGTCTACCACTTTTTTTCGACTCCAAATACTCATACAAGTAAAAACAACACAATACTTATAAATAAAACATAAATAACAAATATAAACTTAATTTATACCTCCCCGGCAACGGCGCCAAAAACTTGCTACTACTTAAATTATAATTTAACCAAGTGCAGGTTGTCTGCAAGTAATATATTTCGTGAGTATGAGATCGATCCACAGAGAGGTTATTTTTAGTTTAAATTTATTGATTTATAAATTACCAAATTCAAGAATGAAGTTTACAAATTATAAATTTTGTCAATGCTCAAGGATTTATTCATGGTTTATGTAATATTGTTTAACTAAAAATAAAACAAAGAAAACCACCATAAATAATAGTTCCAAGAAAAATTAAATAATTAAACACACATATAATATAATATAGTTCCCACTATAGAAAATACTGAATTAACCGATATTTTATATTTAGTACCTATGATTATATATATAACTATATAAATATATAATTGCATAAAGTAAATGTTAAATTAAATCATTATATTTCATTTAGAACAACCGGCAGAGCCACGCTATTGCCTAAATGAAATATATGATTTAATAAGTTAGTTGCGATAAAGTAAAAGTTAGTTGCGGGAAAGTAACAGTTAAATGCAAAAAAGTAAAAGTTAGTTGCGATAAATTAAAAGTTAGTTGCAGTAAAGTAAAAGTTAGATGCGAAAAATAAATGTTAGTTGCGATAAATTAAATGTTAGATTGTTAGATGTTAGTATTAAATCATAATATTGCATTTAGAACAACCGGCAGAGCTACGCTATCGTCTAAATGAAATATATGATATAATTATATAAATATATATATACATATATATATATATAATATAACAATAATAATAATTGATGAAATATTTATTGTATCAAAATTAAACAACAAATCAAGATAACCACTTCAATGGTATCAAGCATTTGATGTAAATTGATAACAACAAATAATTCATTTTTATACCTACAATAAAAAGAAATAAGCTAAATGAAATGAAATAAAGAAAGAATATACAAAATATAAACAATCTTACTTCACCAAGAATTCATCTTCTTCACCTTGACATAATAGATTAGCTTGCCATGAGCTTACTTTTGATCAACACTAAAATCATCACTCATAGTTAAGAAAATGAAAGAACAAATATTGGAACTTAGAACTTTGATACACACTCATACTATATTTTACAATGAGATAGAATGATTCTCAATCTAGCACAATGTCTCTATTTATAGGCCAAATGAGAGAAATGGTCAAAAATTTTAATAATGCCATGTAGTTGTAATAGTAATTTTTGTCTCCTCAAACTTAAATTCCATGGCCCTTCTTTCAATGCTATGTTCCACGACTTTAATCACCGAATTTGACTTGGCTCAAAATAAAAAACATGTAGGGAATTGTCTGTAGATGAATTTGGCCACTTGGTTCACCTCATTTGGTTAAATATTGAATTATTTATGATTTTTTTACTATAAGCTGGTCATAGTAAAAATAAATCTGTCATTCTTTTGATATTTGCACAATTTGATCATCTTCATGAAATTTTTAGGCAATCATGTCTTCTGCAAAGTTGTAGATAATTTCTCAAGGATTCCAAACATATTTGAATTACCTCTATTTGAATTTTGTAGCTTGAGTTATCATTATTTTACCAACACGTAGAAAATCTGAAAATAAAACATATTTAGTAAGACACTTAAATATAAACAAATAATACTAAAATAACATAATTTTATAATTTTAATGAAACTTAAATTTTAAAATATAAGTTTTAACATATAATAATTTATTAATTTTAAGTTTCAACAATCTCCCTGATAATTTGATTAGATTGTTGAAAAAAGTATGGCTAATTTGTGCGAATTAAATGAACTAAGATAGAAATAGTTAAAAAAAATTATTACGCTCAGTTACATAACAGTTATACGATAAATTAAAAATTGCAATATTTTATTTTATATAGATGTGTCTTTGTGAAGAGGAGGAACAAAGATAGTTTCTAATTATTTATTATACACCTGCACATACACCTCAAAGTCACTAACACTACTGATGGAATAAAAAAACTAGGTACAGAGTTTTACAAGCAAGGATAACACCCTTTTCAAAACAACTAGGAAAAAAGCAGCCTAAAATAACCTTGACCTTTTACAATCCTAAAAATGACTTGCGCGAAAGACTTTACATCTTACAGCTTGTTACTTCTTCTATATAGTTTAGCATTTTAGTTTTCCTTTAATTTTTTTAAAATCGGCTACTACTTTTGCTCTATTAGAAGTGGTATAATAGTGTTCTATTTGGTTTTGTGAAAAAGAAATAAGCAACCAAAGTCTCTGTTTGCTAGCTATCTAATTCTCTCTCTTCTATGTTAAACAAACTTGGAATAAAATAGGAAAACAAAAAAAGTGTGCTCATGTTAGAAATGATTTAGTGCTACGGGTCATTCATTTTATGTCATTCAATCTCCAAACTCTTGTAATGTCTCCCTGGCCTACATTTGCGAGCCCCACGAATATGACACACTCGGTGCTATAGTTTGTTCCATTTTACATTGCGACTGTTATTTAGCCAATAGAAGAAGGCTTTCACTATTTCCAACAGTATTAGTCAGCTGAGACACTTGTTTTTTCAAATATGGTAAATATTATTTAGTAGCTTCTGCATTGGGTCCAGAAGTATTGACATTTTATAGTTAGCTACTTGACATTTTATGGTTAGCTACAAGCACTGGCTCCCTTTTATTGACTGTAAAAAAATGATAAATGTTGTGGATTGCTTTCTTCATATTGGCTATTGGATTTGCAATGATTTAAAGTTATATAATTGAATATCGTCAACGCCACTCTTTACAATCGCTTAGATTTATATAATTTGTCGTCGTTTAATGTTTTAAACGTCAGTTTGTTTTTTCATGATATTTGGTTTTTCCTCTCAGCTTCAAGTCAGTGTTCAGGGACAAGGGTCGACATACTTTTGTAACAATGGCTGCACGACATCGCTTTTTGTACTTTCTGGTTATACACTTTTGCAAATCGCAATGTAAATATTATGTACATTATGATGTGGTTATGTTATTTTGCGAAATATGTTGTTATACCTACAGTTCATTGATATTTTATTTACATAAACATGTAAATATCTTAAACTCAAAAAAAAAAAAAAAAATACAACATAATTGCTGAATTATCTCCTCACAAATTTGCATCTTATTATCCTATATTTTTTTGTATCCTATTTAAAAAATGCCGAGCGTTTCAAAAACTCCCAATAATTTTTGTTATATATAAAATTCTCAATAAATATAACTTAATTTTTGTAACATATTTATCTTTTACGTAAGTAAACATTAAACTGCTTTGTTATATAACATAATTTTATTTTACGATAGTTTTCCCATCAAATTTCTCTCCCTTTAAAAACTTCTTTTCCACAACTACATAACTTTAATATCCTATTCTCTTTATTTATATTTAAATACTTTTATATTATTTATTTACAAAAATTATTCAAGACTATAATTTTTTGTTCAACATTTCCATCTCACTATCTAACATTAATCTTATGATCCACTTCTAAACTTATGTAGATTCCTACAAAATATACACCAGTTTTTTCTGTAATTTATTTAAATCTTCACTATATGATATCATGTATTTTTAAAGTTTGCAATTACATCAATTTTATAAAAATTATAAACGTCTACTTTCTTAAACGTACATTCATACTATATACATCCATATACAGGGAAAAAATAAATATACAATTTTTTTGTATTCTTTTGCTTCTATATTAAACAATTATCCTCTATACTATATGGTTCCCAATTCAGCGCAATATTTATCCTGATTTCCAAAGTACTCGCTGTTTCTTATCATATTTTTTTATTCGAAAAGTAACGTAGATAAACTATAGGATCACATATTCGAGATATTTTACTTTTATATTTTGAAAATAAACTTACTTTATTCATATTTATATAACAGTAGCATTAATGTTATATTTCATAGCATTATATTTATTGTCGTCAACATCACTGTGGTAAATAAAATATATTTCTAAAATATTAAAGGTATTATACCTAATTTAATATCTTTTATTTTTCGCTCGTTATATTCATCTATTTCACTGCCCTATTAAGTATATTAACTCTTATGTCTACATATCTTAGAAACTCAAAGTTACAAACTTCGTAAATACTTCATTTTGAATTCTAAAAAACAAATGTTATGCCTACTTAAATTGAAACAACCCACTCTCATGACATTTATATTTTAAGAGATAACATATGCGGAAGCCTTTCATTTTAAAGGGGAAACTAAATGTTATTTACATCAAAAGATTTTCAAACTTTTCACAAAACAATTCATAAAATATCATCACCAAAATGTAAATACATTTTCTACAAAATACATAATACCCTTTACTATCAATGTTCATCACCCCAAAAATAATTGATACAAATCATACATTTGCTTACCGTCA
Source organism: Primulina tabacum (assembly GCF_025594145.1). Taxonomy (NCBI): domain Eukaryota; kingdom Viridiplantae; phylum Streptophyta; class Magnoliopsida; order Lamiales; family Gesneriaceae; genus Primulina; species Primulina tabacum. The sequence continues at coordinate 21,108,166 of NC_134564.1, forward strand.
AATAAATTCGGATAACGATGTTTCATCTCCTCTTCTGGTTCCCACATAGCCTCTTCAATCACTTGATTCCTCCAAAGAACTTTGACAAGGCCAATTTCTTTGTTTCTCAACACTTTAACTTTGCGATCAAGAATTTGAACCAGCATTTCTTCATAGCTCAAGTTAGGTAAAAGATCCAATGATTCGTACCGGAGAACATGAGATGGATTAGAAAGGTACTTGCGTAGCATGGAAACATGGATTACATTATGAACTTGATCCAAATCAGATGGCAATGCAAGACGATAGGCTCGGTCTCCAATCTTGTCAAGAATCTCAAATGACCCAATATAACGAGAACTTAACTTACTCTTCTTCCCAAATCGCAGAACTCCCTTGAGAGGAGCTATCTTAATAAATACATGATCACCAACCTTGAATGCTAAAGGTCATCGTCGAACATCGGCATAACTCTTCTGTCGAGACTGAGCGATCCTCATTCTTTCTTGGATCAATGCCACAACATCTGCTGTTTGTTGAACCAACTCCGGGACCCAACATCTTCCTTTCACCTACCTCTTCCCAAAACAAAGGAGATCGGCACTTTCTTCCATATAAAGCTTCATAAGGTGCCATGCCGATAGAAGACGGGTAGCTGTTATTATACGTGAACTCCACCAAAGGCAACTTGGAATCCCAACTTCCCGAGAAATCAATCGTACAAGCCCTTATCATATCTTCAAGAATTTGGGCTTTATGCAAACTCTTCCAAAACTCCGATGTAAACCTCGGATCACGATCCGAAACTATCGATACTGGTATCCCATGAAGTCTCACAATTTCCTGAATATAAGCCTCAGCGTATTGATTCATAGAATACGTCGTCTTGACAGGAAGAAAATGAGATGACTTGGTCAATCGATCCATGATCACCCAAATAGAATTGAAGCCCTTCTGCGTTCTTGGCAACCCAACAACGAAATCCATAGTTATGTGCTCCCATTTCCATTGCGTTATAGGCAAGGATTGCAACAATCCCGCCGATCGCTGGTGTTCAATTTTAACCTGCTGACAGGTTAGACATTCAGAAACAAATAACATTATATCTTTCTTTATACCTGGTCACCATTAAAGACGACGAAGATCTTGGTACATCTTGGTACTACCGCAATGTACAGAATATGGTGTTGTATGAGCTTCAAGAAGTACCTCTTTTCGAATGTCATCATTCATAGGAACACATATCTTACCTCGAAAGGTCAATAAACTATCACGATTCAACCCAAACTCCGGAACTCCTGTCAGATCACTTTTCCTCTTCAATGCTAATAATTGATTGTCAGACTGTTGTCCCTACAAAATTTGATCAAACAAAGTTGAGTGAAGAACTAATGCTGATAATCGAGCCACTGTACCTGAAGATACCAAATTGATCTCATTCCTTTGCAATTCCAGGAACAATGATTTAGAAATCATAGATCCCAATAAAGAACTCGACTTGTGACTCAAAGCATCCGCAACCACATTAGCTTTACCATGATGATAGCTAATGGTGCAATCGTAGTCTTTCACAAGTTCCAACCATCTTCGCTGCCTCATATTCAATTCCTTCTGCGAAAACAAATAACTCAAACTTTAATGATCCGTAAATATTTCACATTTATCACCATATAGATAATGCCGCCAAATTTTTAAAGCAAAAACCACAGCCGCCAACTCCAAATCATGAGTGGGATAATTTTTCTCGTATTCCTTCAACTGACGAGAAGCATATGCTATCACTTTCCCATGCTGCATCAATACGGCACCTAACCCCTGCTTTGAAGCATCTGTATACACAACAAAATCTTCAGTACCACAAGGAAGTACTAATACAGGGGCAGAGGTCAACTTATCTTTCAAATTTTGAAATGCTTGTTGGCATTCTATGGTCCATTCAAACTTGGTAGCCTTTCGTGTCAAACTCGTCAATGGCACTGCGATCTTCGAAAAATCCGCTATGAATATTCTATAATATCCTGCCAAACCAAGAAAACTTCTTACCTCTGACACTGTCTTTGGAATGGACCATTGCTTAATAGCTTCAATCTTAGAAGGATCCACCGATATTCCTTCTTTCGAAACAATATGGCCCAAAAATGCCACCTGCTCCAACCAGAACTTGACATACAATTGCTTATCCCTCAACAGCTGCAACACAATCCTCAAATGCTCACGATGAAGATCTCGTGTCTTTGAGTAGATCAAGATGTCATCAATAAAAACAATGACAAAACTATCCAAATACGGCTTAAAGACACGATTCATTAAATCCATGAAAACTAAAGGAGCATTGGTTAGTCCAAACGACATCACCAAAAATTCATAATGTCCATACCTCGTCCTGAAAGCAGTCTTTGGTATGTCCTAATTTTTCACCTTCAATTGATGATATCCGAATCAAAGATCGATTTTCTAGAACACGGTGGCTCCTTGCAATTGATCAAAAAGATCATCAATACGTGGCAAATGATATTTGTTCTTAACAGTTACCTTGTTGAGTTCCTGATAATCAATGCATAACCTCAACGACCCATATTTCTTTTTCACGAATAAAACCGGAGCTCCCCATGGCGATGAACTAGGCCGGATAAAACCTTTATCTAATAACTCCTGTAATTGATTCTTGAATTCTTTCATCTCAGTCGGAGCCATTCTGTACGGAGCTTTAGAGATTGGAGCTATACCTGGAATCAAATCAATAACAAACTCCACCTCTCCATCTGGTGGTAATCCAGGCACATCATCTGCAAATACGACAGGATAAACTTGAACCACATCAATATCTTGTAATTGCATATTACTTTCCTTGCGCACATCCAACACTGAAACAAGAAAACCAATACAACCTTTATGCAACAATTTAGTAGCTTGTAGACAAGAAATAATAGGAATACTCATTGACGAGCCTAGACCAACAAATACATCATTCTCATGGTCATCGGCTAAAAACTTCACTGTCTTCCCCACACAGTCAATCACCGCATGATATGCAGATAACCAATCCATACCCAATATAACATCAAATGCAACCATCGGAATAACAATAAGATCAGCAAATAATAATCTAGTACCCACTTGCACAGGACATGCCTTAAGAATACTAGTGGGACATATTTCATCACCAGAGGGCAACACAATATTGAAGTGTAATGGCATAACAGTAGGTTCAACAGACAAAGAATGCATGAACACTTCAGACATAAAATAGTGTGTTGCACCAGTATCAATTAATGTAAGTGCTTCATTGCCAGATATTAGAATATTACCTGATATCACTGAAGAATCAGGATTGGCACCTTCTTTTGTCCTTGTAAAAATTCTGCCTTGAACCTTTCCTTTGTCTGAAGAGAGAGGGCACTTCTGTGCTGTATGCCCCATTTCCTTGCATCGATAACAACGACAACTACCAACCAAACACTCACCTTTGTGTGGCTTGCCACACTTATGGCACAATGGTCGCTCCGTATCTGAAGAAGGCAAAGAAGACTTATTGCGTTGCTCCATCTTGCCTTTTCCTTTGTGGCCACCTCGCACATTAGTACTTGTCCCTTGCCCTCTAGCTTGAAAAGCTTGCCTCCTTAATTGTCGTTCCTTCTCAATCTCTTGTTCATCATGCTCGGCAAGTAAGACTCTCTCAACAATGTCTTGGTAGGTGATCACCTTGGACATATGAACATCTCTTCGAATCTCTGACTTCAAACCACGAAGGAAGTGTTTTCCCTTATCTTTGTTGTTTTCAGCTATAAAAGGAACAAAAACACATCCTTCTTAGAACTTCAAAATATACTCAGCAACAGACATAGCATCCTGCTTCAATTCAAGAAATTCCTTCACCTTCTTGGCCTTGACCTCTCTTGAAAAATATTTGGTGAAGAATAATTCCTTGAACTCGTCCCACTTTAATTCTCGAACATTAACTGTGACCTTGGTGGCTTACCACCAAATACGAGTAGCTTTGACCAACATAAACACAGCACAACTTACCTTATCCTTTTCGGTGAACTTCAAGTAATCGAATAAAGCCTCCAATGATTTAACTCATTCCAAAGCCACTAGTGGATCAGGGCCACCAATAAAATTAGGAGGGTTCATTCGTCTGAAACTATCATATGCACCATCATCAGAACTTTCAGTTGTGCCTTGGCCTCTTCCACGACCACGACCTTGGGTCGATGTGTGTATGCTCAACAACTGTTGAAGTTGTTCACTATGAACCTTCGCTTGTTCTTGCAATAACTTACTAAATCCGTTAACAACCCTGACAGTCTTATCAGTAGGAGGGGTCCTATCAACCCCTTCAATATTCTTTCTCTTTGGAGGCATATCCTACACAAATGCTCACTTTAAAATAAATAGGAAGAAAGGATACATCGATGCAATGAAATAGAATCAATTCTCAATGTTAAAATCAATAGATGCAGGATCGAAAACATACCGGATTGTCCTAGGTAGAAAAAGTCATATATGGTCCGAAGAACTTTGGCTCTGATACCAATTGAAACAACCCACTCCCATGACATTTATATTTTAAGAGATAACATATGCGGAAGCCTTTCATTTTAAAGGGGAAACTAAATGTTATTTACATCAAAAGATTTTCAAACTTTTCACAAAACAATTCATAAAATATCATCACCAAAATGTAATACATTTTCTACAAAATACATAATACCCTTGACTATCAATGTTCATCACCCCAAAAATAATTGATACAAATCAAAGATTTTCCCCCTTATCATGCTATATGACTTCTCCCGCCTCGGACAATCCGTTTCATTCTTTCTTGTCACCTGCATCACATGACATTAACTCGAATGAAATAAAACTCAGTAAGTATAAAACTATACATAACAAGTACATATACATGGCTTGGCTTGAAATATGGCTAAACAATGGCAATGAACAATGAATAATACCATCTTCAATGAACTATAGATTACAAAGCAATATAGATGGTATTTCATGGCATGAATTAAAGGAAAAGAAATGATAGTTCTGTGACCTGTGACCTGTGGATAGTATCTCTTTGATATATAAATATATCAAAACTGTGAGAGATACTCATAATCATGTGATTAGCCAATGACATGCATGAATTACTATCATTCCTTGGCTTTAATCGTAGGAAATTTCATTGAGGTATTTGAACAAACATTTGGTAGGAACAATGAATTAATAGCTCCTTTATCAATGAATTCAATGGTATTCCTTGAACAATGAATATATAACAATATACATATCAATTATATGCCAATGGAAGGAGCTAATTAAAAATAACATGGTTTGATACATATAAAAATCATGTGAGCACTTGAAAAGAAGCTTCTACTTACAACCTCAAGCACAATGGTTGCTAATGCAACCTTGATTGAATTCCTACATCCATAAACACAATAATAACCAACAATCATCAACATTAATCCAAGAAATCAACAATTCAACTTAACCCTTTATTACTTCAAACCCTTCCAACTCCAAGAATATAAAAGTTCTTACCTTGTAGCTTAAAGTCTAAGGTAGAATACACTAAATTTTCTATTAGAACCCTTGAACTTGGAGTAGAGATTGAAGGGAAGAAAAACTTGAAGGGAAAAGAGCTTGAACCGTTCAAAGGGAAGGAGAGAATGAGAAGTGAGTAGAAGATTCTAGAAAAGGGGTTAAAAGCCTTCAAAATACACCAAAAAAAGTGTTTTAAAAACACAATTCTCGCCCGACTAGCGTCTCGGCGCCGTCCGAATGGCGCTGCGGCGCCGCAGCGCTGCCCTGCACGCCCAGGAAGCGCTGCCTTTCGGCGCTGCGGTGCTGTCTCCTGTACCAAAAATACACCCCGACTCACCTTAAATCCAACCTTTTCCAATACCATTCAATCCCAATGAAATAAGCATAAAAAATCATCCTCAATCATCCAACACAATCATCAACAAAACACATTCATTATCATAAACAATACTAACCATAAACATAACTCCAAACAATAAACTTAAACAATAACCATATTTAACCATTTCAATAATCATATCCATAACCAATAACCATTTCCCATAAACTCAATCACCAATACTATACCACAATATCACAACCATCAAACCATAAAAATACCCATTACCAATATCAACACCATAACAATAGCATAATAAAAGGTTGGGATTTTACCGAAATCCTATCGACATTAATAATTAACAAGTTTTCATTTTCTTTGATTACATCAAGATTCTAAGTACTCTTACTGATTGTTTACCAGTACATAAAGTTACCAATTTCATAAATCCATTAGCGTAAAAAATATCGGTAGATATGACACCTTTACAAACACCACAACTCTTTAAATATGAATACCCTATTTTTGAATTTAAATTATTTTATTTATAAAGTTTATCCCTCATTAGATTTTAAGATGATCAAATACTTTATATTGAGATATGTTATTAAGCTTCCTCAACGCGAGCACCAACTCAATCTTTTTCCTACCTATTATCACTTTCGTAAAATCCATATTTTTTCATATTTTTAACTTTGTTGAGTACATGGACAATTTGAAATACTAATCATATAAACACGGATAAAAAAATAAAAGATTACTATACTCATAATATTTACATATTTTTAAAATACGTTTTTATATAACACCTACACAAATACAAACTTCTCATTAGTTACTCTAAAAAAACATATAAATACTCACACTGAAACGACCTCGATTTTTTTTATAATCTTAAATCGTAAATTCTAAATTACTAAATAAAATAATTTAACATAATCATGAATCATAATAATTTCACAATTTAAATATCAAGTGCATAAAATAAATCCTAAATCATCACTTAACCAAAACTTCCTAAATTGACCTTTAGAAGATCAACTAACAATAAAATAAAGCATATTAAATATCTCTAATAAAAATCATTAACATAATCTTTAAATAATTTAATCTATCAAACTAGTGCGAAAACATAAAGGTCCTCGGGTGTGTACCGCTGCACTCGATCTACTCAATCGTCACCCCCTCCACATATCATCAAATCCTGCATCATACAAACCTAGTGAGTCTAAAAACTCAACACATTCTAAACATGGCTAGCAAATAATACATATACAATCACATGCATTTAAAAATCATACTTTATTTAAAATAGCTTTTGAACATAAATAAACCAATTAAAATCATTTAAGCATAATTAAATCATAAATCGTAAAATCATTTTAAAATAAATTTTAAGAATCAATAAATCATTTAAAAATAAGCTTTGAGCATAAATAAATCATTTTAAAAATAACTTTAATCATCATCATGAATCATATATCATAAAATCATTTTTATCATAAGCTTTCAATCATATATCATTTTGGGTGAAGTTTAATCCTTGAAAGTGACTAGCTTTTATCATTCGGTCGACTGATCAATCTTCAGCTCCACATGGCCCATGGGGGTGGCACTAGGCTCCACCATGGAAATACGATCGTCCTGGGGTCTTTTTTCATACACGGGGTCCCTCTGGGGCCTTGGCCCGTAAACGGGGTCCCTCTAGGGCCTTGGCCCGTATATGGGCTCCCTTTGGGTCTTGATCCTCACGACATCCTCACAAAATTGTATGTTCACCGTCTTCAACATAAACGGATTCCCCACAAATTATATATCATATGTCACAGTCAATTAACATCCCTCAAAATATTTTTCCTTTCCTTTTAAAATCATAAAATATCATAACTTTCCAAAAATAGCATTTTAAACAGTATAAATTGCACAACTTTACCATAAATCATGAATTATCATATTATCATCAAAATCATCATTTTAATTCATAAAATATCATTTAACATGCGTTATGATCCTTCGGGACGCTGCCAAGCGTTTACGTAATTTTCTAAGTTTAAAATTACTGTTTTGCCCCTGGACGTAAAAATTCTCGTATTTATCTTTTTCTCACTTTTAATGACATGAGATTATTCCAAATAATTATTTAAGCTTAAATATAATTTTTCATCTTTTTATAAAGCTTAAACTAGGTTTTTCACTTATTTTTTTAAATAGCGTTTTGTGCGGCGATAAAATCCCGGATAAATCCAAAACTCATTATTTGTATCCCAAATTTTAAACATAACATTTTTATTATTTATTCTACCCTTCCAAGTCATCAGTCACACACGTGGACCCATGGATTCAATTTTTGTTCTATTATTTTTGAAATTGACCCTTATAGGAACACACCGAGTCATCTCCCAAAATACTCAGGCCACGCCCGAGCCACCTCGAGCCAAAATCTAGCCAACCCACCTGGGAACCATACTGACCAAGCCCAGCCCTTAGAACCAGACCCTAGCTCACTTAAACTCACTTGGACCAAGCTACACAATCTGAAAATGGATGAACTCACGCATAAGAACTCCTAGTGACCCTAAGACTCCTCCAGCTGAGCCACAACCGAGCCCAACTGACCCTAACCATCACTGGACCACGCCCAGACCCTACCTAGACCATCCCAAGCCCTGGACCCCGTGCGCGAGCCACCTGGATCAGCAACCAGCAGGTGCGCGACTCCATGTTCCTCTCACGTTTACCTGTTTTGCTCGTGCCAGCAGTGACCCATGCCACTCCAGCCCCTGCCCCAACCCTGAACCACCCTCCTTAGATCCTAAAGGACCTACCCGGCTCGCCCCCAGATCAGCCGCGAGCCCCTTTTTCTCAGCCATATCAGAACCTACGCGTGAAGAGTCCCTTCACGCAGGGACTCTTCCTTAGCCGCCTTCCTCGACCCTAGCCGCCCTAGGACCTTACCTAGCCTTCAAAACTGACCCTGGACAAGCCCCCAACCAGCCCTGGCCAGCCCCGTGACCCCATGTAAAACCACCGAGCCCTTGCACCAAGCACAAACCAACACACACACGATTCTTACCTTGCTTGCATCCTAGGTTCGAGCCATATTCCACTTGAAATTTATCATGTTTTGGCCAATAATCAATCATATTTTATTACGTTTTGGCAGCGTACTCGTTGGATTCAAATTTTTTTCATAAAAGAGTACAAACATTGTATTTTTTAAAATAAACGTTCTACCGTAGGCATAATCGAACACCTATATTTTTCATGCATAAACAATTAAATCATGCATAATATGATTTGTATGATGTTTAAAAGGGTTTAGAAAACGTGACTTCGCGTTTATAACGCTCAAATATACGATCTTCGGCGAGGGTGCGACGTTGGACGACCGGACGACGAAGAACATAAGCCTTTCTTCCCCAATATTTTTCGAAATTGTGGTGTGTGCATTGAGGTGAATTCGGCTGATTGTAGGGTAAATTATGGTGTTTTTGAAAGCCTAGGATACTTATTGATTATTTAATTAACATATTAATGGGCTTTGGTTTCGGGCTTGCAAGCTTAAGGGTAATTGGGCCTACTTAATTTAATTAAATTGGGCCCAATAACACTTATTTAATTATATAATAACATTTTATAAAATAAATTTCCATAAAATAATATTTTTGATCTTTTAAAACTCCTTGTTTGCCCAAAACCGGTTTCCCGGGAAAAATTGAGCTCGACTCGTAAAATAATTCGAACTCTAACATTTTTAGGAAAATTAAATCATTTTTAAATCATATTAGGAAGATTTGCCATTATTTAAGTAGTGCATGCAGCCTATTCTTTCTAAGTTCTTCAATATCCCAATCAATTCCCATAACTCAATTCAACATTTCATGCAAGAAAATCATCAAAAAAATGTTAAACAGCTAGGTTACCTCGAAATCAGTGTAGTGCCGGCTCTGTCTCATCCTCCCAAGCTTGCATCACATAGACTCTTCTAGCAGTGGGTTCCTTGAACTTTGGGCAAACTTTAGCCTTGTGTCCCAAATCTCCACATTTGAAGCACTTGTAGGTGCCCCACAAGCACTTGCCAAGATGTGGACGATTGCGGCCAACTTACAAATTTTTTTTTTATTTTTCGAAGGGGGCCGTTTGGACAGCCACTTGAGCTGCCCTTGCTGCCCGTTTCGGGCAGCCCCTCGGGCAGCCCCTCGGGCAGCCCAAGCTGGCCGAATTGCTGCCCAAAATGCACCCCAAACCGGCCTCGATTTTGTTGCAACAAATCATCTCACATGGTTAGAAATCGACCTCAATATAACTTCATGCATATGCTACACAAAATAGTAACCATAGCTCATGATAGCACTTGAAAGGGGATCGGTTAAGGTTCCCGAATGCGCAACAGAAGTTTCAAAAATATTCTTCATGCAAGAAAGAAAAATCGAGCACCCTAAACTATAGTGTGTAGCAAATACAATAAAACACAAAATGTCATACATAGTGTGTTTATAAAATTACATATCAATCACAAGGATTGATGTTTTGACTCCAACCAAGTTGTAAACAACTTGGCTCTTAAACGGTTGACCCTCTACAAGCTTTCCTTGCTCTTGGACTTCTTCCTTCAAATTAGGTCCACCACCAACAAGCTAAATCCACTCTAATTTTGCACCAGAAAAATTAGAGATTTTTTCTTTGAGAAGTGTGTGCATTCATCAACAAGTGAAGAAGCAAAAATGGAGGAGAATGACTATAAAAATTTCGGCCAAGTGAGAGATGGGAGGAGAGAAGGATTTTCTTTGTTGTTCTAAAAGATGTTGTGTATTCCAAAGGCATGCCATGTCTTGGATATTGAAAAAGTAGCCTCCAACCTTTCACCTCCCATGCATGCTTTCTACTTGGGCTTGTAACAATTACAAGGCTCATGGACTTTTATTTAAATGTCTCAAACACATTTGAGACCATTTAAACTTTTCTTGATTTTACTCAAGCCCACTAGTTGAATAATTCTTTGTAATTGGGGCTCTACAAGGCCCAATGTTGATTAATTAATTCAACACTTGAATTAATTTAATTATTTGGACTCTACTAGGTCCAGTAGTGTTTAATTAATTCAACACTTGAATTAATTTAATTTAGTCCATAATAATGTTTATGAAAACCACAATTTTCAAATACATTATTTGTTTGGCCAAATTAAAAGTTACATTCTCCTTAGAGAAGTCATACTTCTATTTTTATTTTCTCTTATAAACTCCTTTATAAGCCGTTCAACACATTGAACTATTTTACTTCTCAACGGGATCTAGAAAGTTAGCATTTGTGTGACCCTCAATGGTTCAATGATACAACTAGCCGTGAGTTCACATCACAATGTGATTTGGGACTAAACATGTCCTTATTTGAGCATACCCCAGTTGCTCAATTCTTACTTATCAACTCATTGATAATAAGAACGTCAGAACTCAAGTCTGATAGTACTCAACCAATCATGTTAAACGCCTAGCAACATCGCTTACATGATTCCTTAGGCATCAAATGATAGTGCCTGCAAGACCCAATCTATTATGGTTAGCGTACAGTACGGTCCCTTCATCTCATATATCTCGACCGATTCGACAATTATTTGTATATCGAGAGCTGTCAAAAAATCGATACTATATGTCATGTTGTAGTTGCATCGATGATGTAATCTATGAAACCCCTTTCATAATTACCAACATAATCTGATCAGAGATTTCATACTACATATACATGTGATCACATAGGATATCCATACCCGAAGGTAAGCGATGAATCCCCGACTACAATGCATCGACTCCTATATGTTTCGACAAAACACCCAACCTTGCCACCTGATGACCCCATGAGAGTCGATAAACAAGTCAAAGTGTAATGCTAGCACATAGAGTCTCAATGTTGTCCCGGATCATAAGGACTAATGGCGTACAACCATAAACTAGGACGTTTCCACTCGACAAGTGAGAACCACTTGAAAAGTCCTTTATGGAGGATTGTTCAGTGCACTCTACAAGGGGCACCTATCTGCATGTTCGGACATCACAATATCTCCTACCAATGAAACATGGTACTCACATCGCAGATAGTAGTCTCAAACTCGAGCGGCCTATATCCTTCTTGGCGGCGGCTGAATCGATTAGGAACTGTTTAGAATATACAGTATTCCAATTATGAGTTTCATGATACTCATCATATGAGCATCTCATATTCTTTCTACTATTTGTATATTCAAAGACTTTATCTATGCAACTTGCATGGGTATACAAATAAAGATATGCCAAAATAATAATTCAAATATTATTAAAATAAATATTGTTTATACATAGAGTTTCATTGTGAACACTCGGCCAACACTTGTCTCGACGGCACCTACTCTAACAATCTCGCACTTGCACTAGAGCCAACTACCCATATGCTTCAAACCCATCGATTCGCGATGCTTCTCGAATAATGGTGCAGGTAAAGGCTTAGTTAGTGGATCAGCGACATTATCTGCGGAGCCTACTTTGTCAATCGACACTTCTCCTCTTTCCACAATCTCTCGGAGGATGAGGTACTTTCTCAATACGTGTTTGGATTTCTGATGAGACCTTGGCTCCTTTTCTTGAGCTATAGCTCCCATGTTGTCACAAAACACCGGGACATGAGCAACTTCATTAGGAATGACCCCCAACTCTTGGACGAAATTCCTTATCCAGACCGCCTCCTTTACTACAGCTGATGCAGCAATGTATTCAGCCTCAGTGGTGGAATCCGCAGTACTGTCTTTCTTGGAACTCTTCCAAGAGACAGCGGCACCATTGTGCATGAATACGAACCCATAGGTTGACTTCGAGTCATTGATATCGCTTTGGAAGCTAGAGTCGGTATAGCCTTCCAATTTCAGTTCTCCACCCCCATAGACCAAGAACAACTTATTGGTCCTTCTCAAATACTTGAAGATATCTTTCACAGCTTTCCAGTGTGGAAGACCAGGGTTCGATTGATATCTACTCACTACACTTAGTGCAACAGCCACGTCAAGACGTGTAGATATCATCCCATACATGATGCTACCAATCGCAGATGCATAAGGAATGCTTGTCATTGCCGCTACATCAGTCTTGGGAGACATAGACTTGGATAGGAAACACGCCATGACACATTGGTAGATGTCCTCTCTTGGACTCATCCATCGAGAACCGCTTCACGATGGTATCAATGTATGTGGACTGGGTGAGACCAATCAATCTTCTCGATCTATCTCTATAGATTTGTATTCCCAATACAAAAGATGCTTCACCCAAGTCTTGCATCGAGAACTTACTCATTAACCATATTTTAGTTGATTGCAACATCCCTACATCATTCCCAATGAGTAGAATGTCATCAACATAAAGCACCAGGAATGTCACAACACTCCCATTGACCTTCTTTTACACACAGGGTTCCTTAATATTCTTAGTAAAACCAAACTCTTTGATTCTACTATCGAATCTCAGGTTCCAACTCCTAGATGCCTGCTTTATACCATAAATAGATCTCTAAAGTTTGCATACCATATGCTCACTTCCGATAGATGTAAACCCTTCAGGTTGAGACATGTAAATCTCTTCCTGAATATCACCATTAAAAAAGGCTGTCTTGACATCCAACTGCCATATCTCACAGTCATACCATACAGCTATGGCTAGCAATATCCTTATAGACTTGAACATTGCAACCATCGCGCCTTGAAGGTCAGTACCTGAAAGTCAACTCCTTGTCTTTGATTATTTCCTGAAAGTCAACTCCTTGTCTTTGATTATATCCTTTTGCCACCAATCGCGCCTTGAAGGTCAGTACCTTCCCATCCGCCCCAAATTTCCTCTTCTAAATCAATTTACACCCTATGGGAATAGTTTCCCTCAGGTGGATCCACGAGATTCCACACTTCGTTCGAATGCATGGAATTCATCTCAGATTCCATTGCTTCAAGCCACTTGGATGAATCGGCATGAGATAACGCTTCCTTGAAGGTCCTTGGATCACATCAATAGTTAGGTTCATGATGGCCCTCTTCAAGAAGCAGACCATATCTCATAGGTGGTCTCGAGACTCTCTCGGATCTTCTAAGAGCTTATATCTCATCTCTTGGCTCTTCGGGTGTGGGTTCTTTAATTGTGGGTGTTTATCGAACCTCTTCGAGTTCTATCATCTCTCCTTTTCTATCCAATAGAAATTCTCTTTCCAAAAAGGTTGCATTCCTAGAAACAAACACCTTTTTTTTCTATAGGAAGATAGAAATAATATCCAACTGAATTCCTTGGATATTCCACAAAGTAACATAAAATTGATTGACTATCCAATTTATCTCCCACTACCTGCTTCACATAAGCAGGGCATCCCCATATTCAAAGATAAGAATATTTGGGAGGCTTACCCATCCATATCTCATATGATGTCTTATAAACTGCCTTTGAATGGATATTGTTCAACAACAGTGCCGCTGTCTCAAGCGCATATCCCCAAAAGGATGGCGGCAACTCAATGAACCCCATCATAGACCGAACAATGTCCATCAAAGTCCGGTTTACGACGCTCCGAAACACCATTCAACTGTGGTGTAGCAGGCGGAGTCCACTGCGAGAGGATCTCATTCTCCCTAAGATACTCTTGGAACTCGGCACTCAAGTACTCACCACCTCGATCCAATCAAAGTGACTTAATGCTTCGTCCCAACTTTTTCTCTACTTCACTTCTGAATTCTTTGAACCTTTCAAAGGCTTCAGACTTGTATTTCATCAAATACACATACCCATACCTCGAAAAGTCATCGGTAAAGGTGATGAAGTAGGCATGTCCAAGCTTAGTGGTGATGCTAAGCGGACCGCACACATAGATATGGATCAAATCCAATAACCCTTTGGCTCGCTTCACATGGCCCTTAAAGGGAATTTTGGTCATATTTCCTTTTAGACAGGATTCACAAGTTGGGAGAGAATTAATATCAGACATATCAAACATGCCCACTCTCACTAGCTTGTTCATCCTTCTTAGGGAAAAATGTCATAATCAAGCATGCCATAATTGTGCCAAATTTAGAGTATCTTGTTTTCGCTTGTTTGTTGTTGTTATTGCTTGGACATTGTTTAGTGGAATATCTTTCAATTTTAAGTTATACAGATCGTTTTCAAGTTCTCCAGTACCAATCAAACATTCATTATTGTAAATATTGCAAACACCATTGCTAAATAAACAAGAATATCCATCTTTATCAAGCATAGAAATGAAAACAATGTTTTTCATCAAATCAGGTACAAACAAAACATCTCTTAAAATCAACTTAAAATCATTGTTCAAAAGCAAGTAAACATCTCCAATGGCCTTGGCAGCAACTCTTGCCCCATTGCCCATCCTCAAGAAGGTCTCACCTTCCCTTAGTCTCCTACTTCTTCTCATCATTATAAATCATTACAGAGATGTGAGCCACAGCCGGTATCCAATACCCAAGAAGTAGAGTTAATTGAAATGTTTACTTCAATATAGAACATACCGTTTCCAGAACTCTTCTGGGCAAGATATTCTCTATAATTACGCCTCCAATGTCCATGCTTCTTGCAGTGATGACAAAAATCAGCAGTCTTGTCAGCCTTTACTGGTGTGGCTGCCACAACGGGATTCGGAGCTTGCCTCTTCAAGGGCACGTTCTTCTGGGGACGTTGGAAAGAACGCTTCTTTCCCTTCCTAGGTGGACCAATCTTCGTACCAGATGAAGAGCCCACATAAAGAACCGACTTCTCGTCATTCATAGAAGCCTGCATATAACACTTGGCTTTCAAGTCATGGTCACACCATTCCTTGTAAGTCTGCAATTTCCCAGGAGTGCAGTCAGCCGGAGCCTCAACAAGGGGCACCTCAGTAAGTGTATACGCTATCATTTTAGAATTCAAGACGATTTTCAGATTTCTTAGTCAATTGAGGTAATTAGGTCCGGTTAATACGTGTTTGTCGAGTATTACAGATAGCGGATTGCGAATCGAAGACATTGTCAAAAAGTACTGAAAAGCAAAACAGATAAATGTTAATGACTATTTTAAAATATTTAGTAATATATGAAGTATGAACTTTTACTTCATAAATTTTTACTCCCACTGTTTTGACATTTTTACTACCCTCTAGTGAAAACGGGAAACTCTTTTCCTCAGTAGGTACGTAAGGTCCAATTAGCAAATTATGATCCCGAATAATATCAGCCAATCACAATTCCTAAGAGGTAGTTTCCAATTGCATCACCATGCAACCCTCTACGTAAACTTTTGTCTCACGTTTGATTAGGACCCAATAATATAACGTCGTTCATCTCTACGTGTCAAGCCTTACCCATCGATGTTGAACCTTAATGGACGGTCGCCATGAGCTCCCTCAATAATATGAGCCGAAATCATGGGAGTTCCACGTAGTTCACATCACCATGTCAATGGATGTTATAGCTTTCCCGTGTGAGCTAAACACGGGCCTAGGTCCAATCCTAGAGAAATGCATGGGATGCAAATGCAACTTTTACATAAGCCTCCAATATTTACATGTCTTCGATCTTCATAATAATCAAAGCCACCATCTTCCAATCTTGATCTTCCACTTTACTAATATTTACAAATAAATATCCATGACAAATAGGGATACATCTCATGGGGTGGGAACGGGCCATAAAACAAGCCCACTTTATAAATTGATAATTATTACAATCATTCAACACAAAATATCCTAGCATACACCTAGCAAATTGGGTTTGGGCTTTTGATCATTCTTCATGCATAATATCATATATCATAAACCATCAATTAATTATTACAATAATCAATTGATCCAATATTATATATCTTGATCCAATCACTAACCGTCACGATTATAAACTAAATCAACAAAGTATACAAACTCCTTTGTCTATTTTCTAATTAATTTATTTATAATCGAATTTCTTGTAAATCACCATTTACTATAAATAATTAAAATCCAACTTCAATTATTTATTTTATGAGAAAATATGTACAACTTTTGTAAATTTAAATTTAAGGGCCCAAAAAATCATTTTTCACCAAAAACATTTTGGCCCATTTAAATTCACAAATTGTGTTAGCCATCTAATGGCCCAACAACTTCAAGGTCCATGACATTTTGATATTCCAAAATACTTTTGAAAACCATAGCCGTCATCAACGTTGCCGGAATTCCGGCCAACTTACAAAAATTTTTTTTAAAATTTTTCGAAGGGGGCCGTTTAGGCAGCCACTTGAGCTGCCCTTGCTGCCCGTTTCGGGTAGACCCTCGGGCAGCCCAAGCTGCCCAAAATGGGTAGCAATATGCTGCCCAACATGCACCCCAAACCGGCCTTGATTTTGTTGCAGCAAATCATCTCATGCGGTTAGAAATCGACCTCAATATAATATCATGTATATGCTACAAAAAATAGTAACCATAGCTCATAATACCACTTGAAAAGAGATCGGTTAAGATGCCCGAATGCGCAATGGAAGTTTCAAAAATATTTTTCATGCAAGAAAAA